>NC_056746.1:1449874981-1449922481 GCF_019279795.1 Protopterus annectens | reverse complement strand
AAGCAGGTAACCTGTAAATGGTTCATCTCCCAGGCCCATGATTACATTTATCAAGGGTATCAGAACTTGTCAGAGATTTGGGATGCATGGCTATGCTTAAAAAGGCCCTTGTGGTTATTAGCCCAGTAAACACCTATGAACCTATGAACATTTCCAGTTAGCTAAAATGTGTGCCCATGTCCAAGTATAACCATCTGTACTGATACACAGTAATAATACTAGTGTAGACAGCTTTGAAGAAATCTGTTACTGCTTTATTTGGTTCCACCCAGTTGAAAAAAAAATATTTTTCTTGAAATCAAAACTTCTACTTTTGTTAAATTTTAGATCAATTAAATATTTTCAAAAATACTTTGCTATGTCTGGATTTTTTAATTTTTAAGTGCATGAAAAAAATGTTTTTCCAACAAAAAATACTAGAGAATGCTAAATATTTTTCATTTCAGTTTTTGTACACCCCCTTCCATTAAGTATCTTCCAGCTTGATCATCTCTCGCTTTGTAAACTTACTACAATAATAATGGAAAACAATAGACTGAGCGTAACTCCCATTTGTGAATCCAGATATGAGTTATCCTCAGTTCAACATTCTCCATTATCCATGTTGAGTCGGTCACCATTGACCTATATTCATCTTGGACATTTTGGCTTGATAGGTGAGCTTGGGGTCTGTACAGATTGCTCTGTTAATGATCTTACACTTTTGTAAAAATGAAATAGTCACCAAGCATCCCATTTGCAGGGCTTTGTGTGGCTTACAGGTTGCCAGCTATGTGTTGCTGAAATGGTTTATATTGCATCTTGCACTACTTTCAAGATAATTGTATCTTGGCATAGTGGAAACCTTCATAGTTCTTATAAACAGGATGAGTACCAATGTGAAATGTATGCTTTTAAGCAATACTTCACTGAAAGAGCATTTCACTTGCTTGCTCTGTATTACATTTATGTTAGATTGTGATAATCAAACACTTTATTTTCTTTCTGTCTGCATTGGGAGCCTTTTGCAATTGTGTGATTATCATCAGCATCGTCAATCTTGTTTTGAAATGGTTTGTCATGGTATTTGGTTTAAATGCGAGTGATATAAATGATGAAGGCCAGAAGGCAGCATGAAAAATATTTGTTTTAAAGAGTTTCTTTTCTGATTATCAACAATACATGTGTTTTTTTTTTAGTTCAAATTCATAGTGATAACAGAGAACACTGGACTGGGAGTGTCTTTGTGATTTAAAATGTTACAACAGTAGCATGCATGTGTACAACTACACTTCTGCCATAACATTTCAACTGTCATGCAAAGACACCACTTCAGTCCAGTGTTCTCCATTATTGCCCTTACTAACTCATCCCCACCCCAAATGGGGATGGGACTGTCATGTGCTGTAAACTTGAATTACCTAGGGGAGGCACTGTGACTGGAAGTACAACTCCCATTTTGCTGGCATTTTGTATTTTGATATTCTGTATAAAATGCCTTTGGAATACTTTGATTCAAAACAAAATCAAAGAAAGTCTTTGTTATTCTCTAGGTAAATGTCCTAACATTCAAGGTCTGAATCAAGGCCCACAGAATGTAGCTCATTTGCTAACTGTGCAGATTTAGGCATGACATTACAACAACAAAAGAGTGGATTTCTGTCACTATGCATTCTCAGAGTGATTGATTTAGTAGTGACAGACTAGCTCAAAAGAGAAAGCGTAGTAGCATATCAAAGTATTCCTTTATTTAGCAAATATACATCTTTTGTTTTGACATCAGAGCAAATTAGCATAGCATCTTGAAACTAAACCTTAAGTCTGTAAACCACACCACCAGTGTATCTTGTACAGTTGCGCAAAGTCAAATTAATGATTCTGACTCCATTTGAAATGCTGTGCTGTCCCCATGGGGTACTGGATGGTTGCTGACTTTGTTTAACTGCATTATGCCTGGTAACTGTGCTATTGATTAAAACTTGTTAACACTGAATCAGTATAATTTCTGATTTTATACTAATATTAAAAATAGAAACTACTGAATTCCCTTTACCGACTGCCTCTGTATTTCCAATTAGCTTATCAAAACAATTGGTCAAATACTATTCCCATTCAGGGAAACCTGTTTTAAATGGCACCTATAACTACTGCTTGTCACTTTCTAACCAGTTTGCAATTTCCTGCCATTAATCAGTTTTGGCATTCTCATAATCTCACTTCACACTGATTTACAAGTACTGAGGCATGTGGTGTACAGCCAATCATATATTATATTTACATGTCATCATTTTTAAAATCTGACACACAATGAACTAAGATTCTTTTAAAGCATGCAGTATAAAATCTGTGGGGTACATACAAAAGCCTTTCTTCTCAATGTGTAGTTTGGTGTCATAGTGTAAAATATTTTAATATGGCATATAATTATATTTTGCAAATCATTTAACATTACTATTACTGTTTGTAAACATAACACATTGTCTTAGGACTGAATAAAATCGTATTACAGGACTGCTTTCTTTGAGTTAACTGTTATATGTGCTGAAGATTTGCAGCTGTTTGTCACAGTATGTCTAGTCTAACAGTCTCACACAGGATTTCACTCCTACCACAACACTGTATGCAGTTTTGTGATGATTATCAGTCATAGACTTTAACTAACACAGCAGACGTGCAATGCAGTCTTGGCAGTGCCATACAAAAATACTAATAGTGGAAAGAAAAGGTAAATTGATATTAAGTGAAATTTTTACAGGTTCATTTTGCAAAATTTATTTTCAGTCTTGCATGGTAAACAACTTTTTATTCAAGATCCAAGGAAGCTATATCAATATAATAAGTGATATCTAATGTAATCAAAGATATTGGTTAAATGTTCTGCTTTTTGTGACTGTTAAGTT
Organism: Protopterus annectens; assembly: GCF_019279795.1. Taxonomy (NCBI): domain Eukaryota; kingdom Metazoa; phylum Chordata; order Ceratodontiformes; family Protopteridae; genus Protopterus; species Protopterus annectens. Next base: position 1,449,919,602 of record NC_056746.1, on the reverse strand, counting down.
GTACATTTTTTAGATATACAAAATAAAAAGCTGGGAGTTTTATATTTTACTGCATGTCTACAAAGTGCAACTATTTTTGTAATGTATCTGTATATAGTAGAATGGAATTGTTTTCACATTCATTGCTTCATAAGAAAAACTGGCATTACCTCATGCTAGAATGGAATGTATTCTAAGCTGACTGATTTTGGAGCAAACTCTAACTTGCAGAGAAATTAAAATTAAGACTACTGCACTTCAGTATGGGCTTTGGCACACTTTAAATGAAAATAAAAAATAAAGCCTACTTTCCTGGTGTCAGTAAGCTGAATGTTTGATGATCTACCTATGTGCTATATGCAACAGAATGTAACGACATTACTTAAGAATTATTTACAAAAATTTCTGGAACAACAATTGCTTCATTCTCCCGTTCAATTCTTGGCTTGGCTTGGGAGTGCCTTCTGTGTGGAGTCTGCATGTCCTCCCCGCAGTTGGGTAGCATTTGAAAGACATGCGTGTGTAAATGGGCATGCCTTCGTTGAAGGTTGGGCATCGAGCTGGCACCTCGGCGTTTCGTAAAAATCTACTGCCAATCATTAGCGGACCAGAGCTCCGCTGTGGCAACCCCTTACCGGGAAAAAAGCCGAAAGACAAAGAAGAAGAAGAAGTAATTAAGAAAACTACCAGGTTATGGAACATACAGAACATTGTTTGTATTCCTAAGGAAATGACTGTTACTTCATGTCAAGTTTTATCACCATTAATGTGCTGTTATCATGGGGTTGTAAAGACTAAATTACTGCTAAATAATTTTGATAAACTGAAATCTAAACCAGTGCAGAGATGATTAATAGACTGTATGGAAGCAAAATGGCCACTTATGTAAAACTAATTGATGATATGGTCTATGAAAAAAGCTGCAGAAGGAGCACCCTAAGATGGCTAACTGAATGCAGTACAGTTCCTTTGCTTTGCTTCATGCATTCTTTTCCAGACAGGAATATTTTATCAATCTCATCAGAATCCTATCAAAAGTAATATATCATTGAAGTAGAAGACACAAGAAATATTCTGGTGTAAAAGTCTACATATTTTTCAAACTTTTTCCTGTCATTTAATCAAGAAGAAATCGTCATACAGTAAAGAAGACGAGTCACTTGAAATCTGTGACACAAGAGATCTGCATAAAAAAGGAAATGCAACCACTTATTTCTACCATCCAGGAATTAGTTACAAAAACTGACAAGCTGGATACAAAAATGGACAAAATAAAAGAAGACTGCTCTAACAAATAGATTTCATGAATAAAATGATAAAGCAACAAAAATCACAAGTAGAAAGCTTGGAGAGATCTGTCACAGATATAGATAGCAGATTAACAGAAGGAGAAAGCAACATTAGCTTCATTCTGCAACAAAATAACAAGCTATTGTAGCAGACAGATTATTTGGAAAATAGAACATGGAGAAACAACATCAGAATATATGGAGTACCACAGAAGATGGAAGGAAGCAGTGTGATACATTTTCTAACAGCCTGGATTCTGAAAGTTTTAAATCTAACAGAAGCCTTTTCCTTTGGAAGTAAAAGGGTGTAAGGATCTTTGGTGACTGTTCCCACAAACAAAAAGAATTTTTATCCAAAATCTATCATAGTCAAATTCATATTAACACAGAACAAAGGCTTAGTTTTAAAACAGCATGGTCTGCTGCACTTCTTAAAATCAAAAACTCATAAATTAGATTTGACAATGTTTATTCTTTGGCAAAGAAGAAAAGGAAAGTCTGCATACCTTTAGTGAAATCTTTGAAAAAAAAGAAGGAATCAAAACACATCTTGTCTACTCTCCTAAACTTAAACTTTTTCTACTTGAAGGAACGCAAACCTTTGATAATCTAGACGATGCCCAGTCTTGCATCCAAAAGAAAAACATTTTATCTTCTTCTGAAACTATGGATGTCACCATATCATTAAAGAGACAAAAAGTAACTGGACTATCAACGAGAAGAAAAAGTCTAAAGACAAATAAATCTCTTATTAACAATTTAAGTTAGTTACTAAACATGATGTTGCTTTCCCACTCACATAGAAATAGACTAAAGGTAATCTTTTTCACTTTTTCATTCCTTAATTGAAAAAATAATAGTCTTATACCATCACAGTATAAATAGTTTAAGTAATAACAGATTTCAACTAAATGCTTTTATGTTAATCGTTATGAGTTATTACTAAAGTAGTTCAGTTACACTAGTTTTTTATTTTTTTACACACATAATGGCACATATAAAACAAGTTCAACAACATAGCAGCATATATACTAACATTTTAATTACTGAAATGGTGTTTTATGTTTAAAAATGCTGGTTAATGTAGTCATGCATATGATTGTTTCCCACCATTTTAAAGTATTGGTGTTGTTTTTATTAAGTACAGCTTGTTCTGAATATTGAAAAGGTCAAAGGGTGCAATTTAATCTTGTTTTCTTTATAAATATGTTTAACTTAATGCCTAAAAGATTCATCAGCTGATTTTTTTCTTTAACTAATAATCTGACTTATAAAAATGGCTTTTTGACTAAATCACAGCTTTTTAAATGCATCCATGAGCTATTTGAACTAAAAGCTTTCATTTCAGTTTGGTTTTCCTGCTTAGAATACTTAGTGCTTCTAGGACTATTTTTATGCACAGCTTGAGCCTATACAACTTTAAAAAAGCACTCCATCTTTACTGGAAAATGCTTGCATGATCAAAAGGAACTGTGGGTAACCTCCAACCTCTGGAAATCTGGAAGTGCACAGAACAAGAAGAAAAAAATCAAAACAGGCTGTCTTAACAGTTTTTAAAGAAATTTTAACTGCCAGAATATTGCATGTAATATTTTATTTTTCTAAGTTAAATGTTATTTTAAGATTTTTAATTATTGTTATGTTAAATTAATAGGGAGAACCTTTATAAGGTTATGCATAGAAGGACATAATTTATTGCAACACCATTTGTAGTTTTTAGCCATGTGGTACACTTATAACATTAAAACTGTTTCTAATACTTCTTCTTTGTAAATAAAGAAGTAATAGTAAAGAAGGTAAAAGAAATATCATAGATAGCTATGTCTAAATTATTGAATGATTATGACAGCCACTTCATAATATAACATAATGGCAAACCAGTTAAAGCTGCAGCCAAACTGAATGACAGCACTTAAACATTTCATTCATATTAGTTCCCTCTAACTTTTATATACTACTAAGCTAATTTTGTAAAGTTGTATTTTAAATACATTGGATATAGATAAGTGATAATAATGTATTTTCACTGACAAACACAATACATATGCATTATAACAGAGCATGTTATGTGTGCCATAAGATTACATTTTCTATTTATAAAAATGGTTATTCCATTTTTATTTTGTAAAAAGTTATGATGAATGGTTATTTGACTGATAGCTATGCAGTGTTGTCTTGTTTATATTTCTGCTGAGTAACCTAAGTGTGATAATATCAAGAAGAATATTTGATAAATGTAATAAGAGATGGTAGAAATGCATTAGTATTACACATTATAATGGTGTGATTTCAAAGGCTTATAATCTTTAGCTAGAAACATATAAAGCTATGCTAAAGTCTTAATTATTTATATTTATATTGACTGGTGGTTACCACCTTATTTATGAATTAAATTTTCTTATACAGTAAGCTTATCACTTAATATTTATGTGCTGTTAGGTTAAATTGTCTTAATATATAAAATGTTTTATTCTACTTTCATATAGTATAGAGATATAATGAGTGGCTATTTGTCTGGTAGTTACCACTTGATCCATGAATTACATTTTCTAGTACAGTAAGCCTATCACTTAATATTTATCTCTCTAGGCAAATTGTTTGTTTGTGTCTTTCAGCTTTTCCTGGTTAGGGGTCGCCACAGCGGAACTCCGTTCTGCTTTATCTCTCTAGACAAATTATTCTTCTTTATTCACATATAATATCTATTAAGATGTTTATTTGATAGAAGTAATAGCAAAATAGTATTTGTTTTTGATATGGTCTGGTTAGGAAGAGGCCTGAATGGAAAATAAATAAAACTTAGAATGTTATGTTCCATGCTGAGGGGTGTAGATGCTCATTATTTTCTGTTTTCTTTTTTGATTTTTTTCTTGTCCATAACAAATTCACAAGAAACAGACTCTGAATGTTATACACTAAACAATGTCTATTTTAAAGTTTATTTCCTTGAATGTTAAAGGATTGAACAATCCGATAAGGAGATGTAGTCTAAACAAATACATTTAGTTTCTGAAGATGTTAGTAGACTTCCGTTAAGAGATTATACTGTTTTAGTGCGATCTTAGTTCAAATCTAAAATAAGAGGCATTTTAACATTATAGAGAAAAACATTAGAAATGCCTAAAATTATAGATATATACTCAGCTAAAAATGGAATGTTGGGCAAAGTAGTAATACAATTAGAGGAAAAAATACTATGCTCTCATAAATGCATGCTGGATACCAGGTATGGCATAAATACTATTAAAAAACACCTAGGCATTATTATTTGCTGGACACTTTAAATTGTATATTTTTTGTCACTGAAACTACAAATAGTAAAATTAAAAAAAAAATTCTTCAGTAGCAAAACACTTGAATAGTTGCATACATTCTATGAATATGAGAGATATATCTAACCTTAAATTATCAAATTCTGTGAAATTCATGCATTATTCTTATAGATTAGGAACTCAAATGAATATAAACAAAGTTTTTGTCTCAACTTTGATATAAGATAGAGGAAGTATTGATTGTCTCATGTCCAGTGTCTGACCACATTGCTATAATGTTTCAATTAGCAATAAGCCAAAACTACTTAATTCATTGTCAAAGAATACCTGCTTATATTATGAAACTAAAAGACTTTCAGGAATGGTATTTAAAAGAAATAAATGAAATCATAGCCCTTAACAATAATGAAGAAGTTTCTGATTCTATTCTTTGGGATACATTGAAAGTAGTTTTATATGGCAAGATTAAAAAACAGTATATAGCAAAAATGAAAGAATGGGATAAGGAATTAAACCTCAAAATTGAAATTGACAACTTAAAACTGAATATAAAACCTAATGATATAAATGTAAATACTCAGTTAAAAAATTTAAACAAGAAATATACAGATCTACTTCAACACAAGATTTCTATTAACTTTGAGAAAATTAAACTAAAGTCATACTCAATAAATCCCCAAAACTTACATAAAATAGCAATTAGATCAAAATGCATGAACAATAGTAACCACATTAAGGGAATTATGTATAAAGATAGAGATAAAACAAAGATAGTTACAGACTTGAATGACAAAATGCTTTAGAAACTATTATGATAAAATCAACAAATCAAAATTTAGCAGCTATAATCTTTTATATGGATTTTTAAAAGATAATATACAACAAAAGCTATCAAAAGAACAAATACTTAAAATTGATAAGCCCTTCTCCTTTAAAGAATTAAATTAAAAATTAAAAAAAAAAAACAAAGCACCGGGACTAGATGGGATAATTCCAGAACTGTACAAGATGATGCCTGATAACACTCTGAAAATCTTGCTAAACATATTTGAAGAAGTTAAGAATACATCTAACTTACCTCCCTCTTGGAAATATTCCCTTATTTCCTTCATATTAAAACCAAAATATGAAACGGTTTCTTAGTCATCTTATCCTATATATCTTTTAAATGAAGATTATAAGGTATTCATATTGATCTTAGCTAAGAGATTAAACTCAATACTTGCTTGCTTAATAAAGGAAAATTAAACAGGCTTTATAATTAATAGGAAAGCATATGACAATTTATTTAGATTATTTTCTTTGGTTGACATTGCAAATAAAACTAAGAATGAATTCTCTAAAAGCTAGACATAAGCAAAGTATTTGATTCAATAAACTGGTCCTATCTGTTTAGAACATTAAAATAATATAACTTATCTAATGAATTCATAGAACTAGTTAATAAGATTTATGTTAACTTAATAGCTTATGTAAAAATAGACACTGTCATATCTAGTCCCTTGAAAATTTTAAAAGGAACAAAACAAGGATGCCCACCATTCTCTTTATTATTTGCATTTGCAATAGAACTTTTCACTAATTTTATAAAGCATAATATAATTTTAAAAGATTATAAATAAAATTAAATCTTTCCCCTAAAATCCAGTTGTTTGCTGATGATATTTTAATCACTAGTGGAAATGTTTAAACATCTCTAGAACATTTAATACAATCTATGGACTTCTATGAAAAACTATCAGGGCTAAAATTCAATCAAAATAAATCAAAGACATTGCTAATAAACAGGATGACTACATTTAAAATCTTCAGCTGGGTAAATTCTCAATATATTAAGACTAATCATTGACTCAATCTATAAACAATCAATAATTAATTATCAGCAAGTAATCAATACTACAACAAAATTAACAGAGGCATAGAACAAATTATTCTTTACTTTTGAGAACAGGCTAATTCTAATTAAAATGATAGTATTAGCAAAAATATTCTATATCAACCAATCATTAACACTCCCCCATCAAAAACAATTATAAAAAGTTAAATTCCATTTTAATAAAGTTGTTGTGGCACACAAAAAAACCTAGAATCTCCCAACATTGACACACTTTAGGTTGGGAAGAGGGAGGTATAGCTTTCCATTGAACTATATATTACATCTATGATTATGAAAACAGTTTACATTTGGTTAGGTTCTTCTTTTACATCACACTGGAAGTCAACTCATGAAACACTAATAACACCAAACAATGAAAATATAATTGAGCCATTTATAAATATTGATAGAAATGTATTCATATGGATTATAAAAGGTTATTTATTGAACAAAACAAATTTCCTCTTTCCATTTATGAATCTAATTCTTAAATTAATCTAATTCTTATATTTTTTAAAAAACTCATTAAATCAAATTATTTATGTAAAGATTTATCAATAACATTTTCCCAATAGCTTACATGAGTGGATGTCTAATATCATTTAATACCAAAAAATGATAGATTTCAAGGAGAATGGGCTTATACATTGGCATTGATTATTGTCAGGAAACAAAATACATCCCATAAATTATTTAATTGCAAACTATAGCATAGAAAATAAAACAGTTGGTTAGACTTGCAAACATGTAAAGAACTTATACAAGATAAACTCAAAGTAACATTCAATGCACAAAATACTCAGATTCCCAAAATTCTAAATCTTCTATCTAATATAAAACCCTAAGACTTGAATTTGCCTTATCTGATTGCTCATTCTAGTCATATTCAACTAAAATTAATAAAGATTAATAAAGAAGCATTTTTGGATAACAATAAAAAACTAATATTGAAATCAGCAGTGAAAACAACATCTTCCCCATTCTGGAAAATATTTTCATGGAGATTTATACATACAAATTTCCTCACACCTCAAAAGATAGCAGCTGTATATAAATTAAATAACACAAAATGTTGGAGATGTGAGACAGATCTTAATGCTGATTGGCAACATATGATAATTGGTTGTAAAATAGTTCTTCCATTTGGACTGACTGCAGAAACTTTTGTAGAGCATTGTGGTGGGATAAGTGTAACAGCTCAGATTCTCTTATGTTATTTAATACACCTATACCTGAATTTATTCCAATATCACAAGGACCTCTTCTTTGTAGTATTTTAGCAATATCTAGGAAAAAGCATTACAAAAAAATAAAAAACAAAGACTACTATCTTATTCAATAATGAATTTATCTGTTTAACAAAATCAATATGTAATAATGAAAAACTTACTATAAGAATGAGAATTAAAAATGTGACACATAAAGTATTACCTTGGAAAAAATTACAAAGCTTACTAGAAAAGCATTAATTATATTAGAAATGTTTGGAATTTTATTATGGACTTATAAATAGTATGTACATAGTTTCATGAGATTATTAATTGTGTAAATTATTATTGTTTTATTTTAAAATCAAATAAAAATTAAAATAAAATGCAGAAGGAATGTGTCAAGTATTTTTTTTTAATAAAAATGTACTTGGCATCTATAAACCTTATAAAAACTGCAGTCAAAGTCTGTACTCACATTTTGTAGCAAAAGTCTGGAATACGATCCCTGCACCAATCAGGGTAATACATAGTAATTTATTTAAGCTGCAACAAAAATAATTCCTCTTTAACTCATGGCTTTACATTTGCTGCTCTCCTGGACAAAATTTCTTCTCCTTCTCCTCTAATGCTTATATACATCCTATCTCTACTTTTCCTTGTTTTCATTTCTCTCATCCTATACCTTATTTTACTTATTATTATCCATCTCCTGTATACACCCCATGTCTTACCTCTGACAAATGCTTTTATCACTCTCCCCTCAGTTCCTCTACTCCTCCTTATGCACTGTTTGAATTTTTAATTTCTGACAGTTGCTTTGAGAGAATAATAAACTCTCACACTTTTAACATGTCAACATGTTTCAGTGCTACATGATATTAAATTTATATTGTTTTAATGGTGATGGTATACAGTTTTTTACCCCAGGATCTACAGACACATAATGAAGATATATTTCCATAAGAGCAAGATAATTAAGATGAACTATAACTTTCTTTTTCTTCTTTCAGCTTTTTCCCAGTTGGGGATTGCCACAGTGGATCACCTGTCCGCTCATGATTGGAAGTGAAGTTTTACGGTGTCGAGTTGCTAGCCCGGAGCCCAACCTTCCACAGAAGGCACACACATGCACTAATGCCTAGGGCCAAGTTAGAGTGTCCAATCCACCTATAGCATGTCTTTGGGATGTGGAAGGAAACTGGAGCACCCGGAGGAAACCCACGCGACCACAGGGAGGACATGCAGACTCCATGCAGAAGGCACCCCAGCAGAGGATTGAACCAGAGAACCTCTTGCTGTGAGGCAGCAATGCTAACTGCTGCACCACCGCAGCCACACCATGAACTATAACTTTGAAAACTGAAATAAACAAGCTGGAGAAACAAATTAGTGTGATTCGAGATCATGAAAAAGTTGAATAAAGTTTACATAACGATATTGAGTGTAATAGGAATCCATTTTATCAATACATAAAATGGGGAGGAGTAAATACACACAAAATGATGAACTGTGTGTAAACTCTAAAATATATTCTCACACAGAGCAGATCATAAATATATTTACAAAATCTTATGCAATAAAGTTTGGCTCCACAAAGGTGATCGTAAATTTTCCTAGTAACATGCATGTAACTTTAGATACTGAAATTAAATTAAATCAAACCATACTGAAAAAAAAACTGCAGAAGCTGGGCCCAAATAAAGCACAGAGAGGAGATAGAATTGGTAATAATGACCCGAGAATTTTTAAGCATGAATTTATTGTGCCATTATGTCTGTTATTCACTAGGCCTTTTAAGTATGGGGAACTTGATCAATAAATTAGAATAACTAGGTATTGATGTACTCTTGGATAAGTTGGATAGCTACATGTCTCGCAAGTAGGGAATGGCAGGTATCATATATCAACTGATAGGTGAAATTTGAGGTTACAGTCAAGGTGTCCCACAGGGATCTCTCTTAGGCCCATACTTGTTTAGGTTTTATCACTCAGATCTATATTTTTCATCCGGGGTGTTCTACAGCCAGTATGCAGATGACTTGAAAATGAGTAAACCTGTTATATGTGTTACAGATAAGGCATGTCTGCAAAATAACTTGACTAAAGTGATCATTTCATCACAGGAAAATAATATGCTGATAATATGGGGATAAATACTAAGCATATGAGATTTGAGAGAGACAGATTGAAGGGTGAACATTTGATAAAACGCATAGTGATTAAAACTGTACTTTCATTTACGGACCTGGATATACGGATAGAGCCAGCTTTGAGTTTTTCTGATCGTAACAACCAAATGATTAATTATATTTATAAAACTGTAGGTTGTACAAAATGATTTATAAAGTCTAGGAAATCAGAAATGATGAACTCAGTATAAGTTGGAAAGACTACATTGTAAATATATGAAGAGCATCCATGGATGTCAACATTTAAGCTATTATGAAATATTAAAATGTCTGAACATGTACAGTGCCTTGTATAGATATTTAAGTAGATATCTTATCCAGGTGAATAGGAAATTTGGAGACCTCTCATCACACAACCTATGTAGAAGATTACATAGGAAGGAGGGGTGTACTAACTGGTACTCTGAGAGAGCAGCCTAAGCATGAAACAGACTACTATACTCTGTTAAAGCAAGTACTGATTTACATACATCTATATATACACACATATACATATATATATATATATATATATATATATATATATATATATATATTTTTTTTTTTTTTTTTTTTTTAGCAAGAAACCTATTTACTGAGTTATCACTTATGGCATAGACAATCATACATTTATATAAATGAAAACAAACCATACTGACATATTTTGAGTTGCAAACATTATATATATAATCTTCTATACAGTCATTGTCAGTCAAATATTACATAGCTTATTCAATTCAGAACAACTTGGACAATTATTATGGGAATGACAGTTCTGTATTATTGGCAGGCAAGAAGGCTGCTTCTGCCCATCGCTGAAATATTTGTATGTATGCAAGACGTCAAAAGTCAGCATCTCTGCCCTAACTGCACAAAGCTGCTGCTTCAAGTTACACCTATAATCTAAATTAAAAAATGTTTATACGGGTCAAGGTGCCCAGCAGCCTCCATGTTGCGACTTTATTTTTTCAATCCAAGATTCCTTCACCTCAGAGAGAGAACTGTTACTTCAAACATTAAAAGGTCCCTCTCTCTGAATATACTGTGAATTTGGATTAATTTAATAATAGCGCATTCCCTGCTGACAGACAGCACTACAGCATATGCTGAACAAACGCATATGAAAAAGCACTGCATTAATACGCTTGATTGAACATGCTACAAGCACTGACTTGAGCAAATGAAAGAAAACTGCTAAAAGTTTCTACTTGGTCTCAATCTACACTACAGGTGCTCCCTGTAGCTGAAACATGGTTGATTATACACTTCATGTTTCTGCTTATTCTGGTAATCCATAGCCTGGGAACAGTTTAATATGTGCTAAAATGGAGAAGTCATTCTTACACCTTATAGGCCAGAAAATAGTTGTTACATTCTTTGCTGCTGTATATGGGAGATAATACAGTTTTTTTTTTTTTGGGGGGGGGCAGCATTCTCCGCCAACATAAATTCTACAACCTGAAGCATCACTCAACTTTTAGTAATGTGTATGCCATAGTAATTGTGGAGTTAGACCAGCACAACTAAGTCTAAATCAAACAATATGGAAGTATGAGGTTAGGTCAACAATACTTGATCCTTTAAGGGTTTGGACACACAGGTTAATTGCCACTCTTGGTTTCTTACAAAACTGCAAAAATTCTGAGACAGCTTAGAATTACCATCTCCTCCTTTTTATTGAATATCTAACTGATTCTTTTTAAAAGGCGCAAAAGCTTTATTAGTGTCATTATTTTGCCTATAGCCTTTTTTACAGGACTGTGAAGATTACCAGAGACCATGATTTGTTTCCAAAAAACATGTCAAATGATTCAAGCAGTGCTGGACAAAGTTGCACACTTTATTAAGCAGTACAGAGTGTTCAATAAACTTGGGAAAGAATGCTGCAGATTCAGAGAAAGAAAGAAAGCTCTGTTTTCTTTGTGTTAACCTTGTATCTGGGTAATACTTGAACCCCCCCCCCAAAAAAAAAGAAAACTTCATAACCCCTTACATGTGTTCTTCCAGCTTCTTCTTGTTTGCTTGGAAGTTGTAAATACCACATGCACATGGTTAACTCTCTCAGATGGCATCCACATAACTGGTGGTTGTCTATGGGAACTGGCTAATCATCCAAGATACATGCATGGAAAAAATCATTACTGTCCAGAATTATTGAGCAAATATTTAATTTATTTTATTTTATTTATTTATTTTAGAAAAATCTCCTGTCCTATCATAAATTCTACCCTCTTACCTAGGTCTGTTTTTGGAATAAACTCTTTAAATGTGGCAGGGTGAACTGGAACTTATACATGGGTTTAAATAAAAAAAGGCCACTCAGTCATGGTGAAGGGTTTTTCAGCTTCGCACATTAATGTGCTTTGGGAAAATTGTAGTTTATCTGCCATGTGTTTAATAAGAGCACTATTTTGGTAGCTTGGGAAACCCACACTGTCTCCCAAAAGAAGACTTAAGCAAAAGGGAGACATTCTGGTAAGAAAATATTGAAGCCATTTACAATATTCAGCTAAAGCTATGATTAAACTGTATGGCCTCTAGAGCTCTTTATTCTTACAGCTTGTTTATGTTGCCAACTTGTATCAAAATGGCTGGCCTAAGAGCCACACTTCCCTACTAGTCTAACACACCATATATGACCATATGGAGGAGTGGGAGTAAAGTACCTTGGATACTGTTACCTAGCTTCAGTGACTGGGAATCTAACCCTTGGCTCTTTTTGTGAGCCTTTCAATAGTCTGTTCAATTGGCTTGAGTTTACCGTCATCTGTTAACAGATTTGGTAGGCTGAAATCAGTTAGAAATGTTTGCTGTTAGTTATTTTGGGCTGGAAGACTTCCCTGTGATTTTTTTTATTTATTTATTCATTTATTCTTTCATTTATCTTTAACCGGGTGGATGATCTGGTCTTAGGACCCTTTTCAGCCGTGAGTCATGCATTTTGACACACATAATTGTATTTTTCTTAGAAACCAATTACATGTTTAGATGAAATATTAGTAACAAAGTGTCTTATAAATGTATTATGAAATTGCAACTAGTTTTATAAAACAGGAAATGTGTTCTCTTGCAGTCAAAACAAGCACTAAATCTGTAAAAGAACCACAGTAAATGCGCTGACAGGGATTACTTTTTTACAATTTTACATAAAAGTTCCCCAAACAGAAATACCAATACAAGCTATATACTGTAATTAAAATGAAAAAGACTAAGCATAAAATATTGCCCTAATTGTGTCCAGCTGCTAACTGAAACTCTACACTGCTAGCTTTGCATTTCTCATCATTCCTTTAAATTTTCCTCCTAAGTATGATATAGTAATACAAATGTAATTATGACCAAATGCTAATTCAAATTCTTAACTACACATGTTTATCATTCCTTTGAACCTTTGTATCTGTTACAAGGCAAAATAGTTCTATAAACGTTTGCATATTATCTCAATAGTTAAACACAGCTTCTAATCAGCTTTTTTTAGGCTATGTAGCTTTTGTGAACCTGATATTAACGTTTTGTTATGGCATTATTGCAATTTTTATTTTGAATTATGGTTCCTCATAGAAAACTTGAAATTCATCCTTACCTTAACCATCTCTTGTCTGCTGTCTTTTACCTTCCTTCATCACATCAAACTAAACACCAACAGTTTCACAACCATTTCTCTAGCTGATTAAAACTTGTACTTCAACCTTAAAGTATTTAAATGGCGGTGTTCTTACAAACAATAGCAAAAAACAAAAAAAAATCATCACCAGTTATTGCAAAGGTAATATGGCAATGTGCTATATATTACCTTGACTAAGATGCCACAGACAACTGCAAGCTAACAGAAGAGCAGAAGAATCCCTGTATATAATGGCATTATTTAAAAAGCTAAGATTTTTTTCTTAAATTATGTCATTGTATAATATATATAATGTCATCACCCTCTTGAAAATAACAAAAGTATTTATGAGCCATCCACACAAGCTAAACACGTACAATATAGCAGTCTAAATAAAAAAAATCTAAATAACAAAAACATGGAATATTTCAGAACATAGCAGAAATAAAAACAAAATCATCCTACGACCAGCAAGAATATACTTCAATGCACTTCAAGACCAACAATAGGAAGTACAATACCATAAAAATTCCCATACAAATAACATCATCACTAGCCATATACTTAAAAAATAGTTGACATTTTTAAAACTAATACAAATCAACAACAAACCAGCAAAATGCATACTGAAATAATATATGAAAAACTTCAAATCTTAGAAGAGGGAAAGGAAGAGATAAATGCAATATAGTTTCACATTAAAACAACATGAATATGGCACAGAATATGTAACAAAATGTCAATGACCACACCAAAAGCTATACAGAGTATTGACTACACAAAACAATTCCTTAGAGGATTCATGTTTGCCACCCCCACAGATCCAGTATGTCCTGTAAAAAGTTTTAAAAAAGACCTACAAAGCATGCCACCTAATGCAACAGCACTCCACCCAGACAGACTTACACTGGACAAAATGCAATTCTGGTATACAATACAACCTAAAGAAATCAACTACCTATGAAAATGCTACCAGAATTTTGCTAACTAGAAAATCTATCAAAAAGTTAAACTATTCCTTAAGAGCAATAGCAGTAACCTTACTTTCACAATCAGGAATGGGAGCATGCCAAAGAATGAGAATTACAGATCATAAAAGTGTAACATCACTACACTCCTATTACCAGCCATCAGCAAAGGAATGCAGTATATGGGAAAAACTAATCCCAGGAGCACATCAACAAGCAGCAGAAAATCAAGTAGATGAAGGAAGTACAAATACTGAAACAGACAATGGACCAAGAAAAATAGTGAACCTCCAAATTATAAGGTCCATGATGATGCACTCCATAGCCTTACATATCAGACTCATCAAGCTAATGGGGTGGTAGTTCCCAGGGTCTGTAGTCGCTCCCCCTTTGTGGAGTGGGATGACCATAGCAGTGTGCCATTCAGTAGGAACAAATCCTGAAATGAGGCTGTGATTGAAGAGGGTACTCAGGTGTGGTGCCAGTTCACTTTGTAATTCTTGCAGACCACAGCTGGGGATATTATCAGGTCCCATGGAAGCTGTATTCTTGGCTTTGGACAGTGTTGTTTTTAACTGTGTAGCTGTTATAATAGGGACATGGCATTCCTCAGGTATTGTGATAGGCCTTTTAGGGGTGAAAAGGGGGTAAAGTTCACAATGAACCTGTCAGCCAGTAAGTTGGCAATATCAGTTGGTTCTGTATATGTATTGCCATTGTGCTGTAACTCAGAGCAGATCTGAGTATTGCCATGTAGATTTTTGACATAACTATAGAATGCCTTGTGGTTGTCTTTAGAATCTGCAGCAATTTTGTTTTCATAGCTAGCTTTAGTGAATTTGATGATGGATCTCAGTTTTTTTGTTGGGGCTAACAAAGGGGTTTTTCCAATCTTGGGATATCACCCTTTTCTGCAACAGTTTTTTCCTTCTGTTGTAGAGCTTCTCCCCTATATTATTTTTCTTTGATACAGGTTGAAATCCCTCAGGAACAGAATCAGATTCATATGTTCCAGGCTAGGGAGAGATCACCCTCTGCCTCTCTGGGGATCTCATTGAGGGTCGGAGTGGAGGTGCCGGTCCTGCAGGCACTCCAAAATGTGGCAGCCTGGAAAGCCTTACTGAATGGGGCCTTTGGAGTTTGGTTGAGGACATACTGGTAGAGGTAGTAGACAGGAGAATTTAACCTTTCAAAACCTCTGTTTAGTGTGTAGAAGATGCACTCATCCAGTTGGTGCTGACAACAATGCTAACACAGGACCCTACCCTCTCAACATCAGGATCCTCTACTGCAGCACCACCTCCCAGTGGACATGTTTAAGGCTCTGTGGACTGGATACACAGTTGAGACTTCCTCATCCTTTCTTCCCTTATCATTTCTCCCTCACCTTTTTTCCTGTTCCCCACCCACACTAACATTTTACAAATAAAAATAAAAAAAAATTGAAAAAAGGAGGTCCTCTTCCCTGACAAAAACATAGCGCCTTTCTTCTCCCAACTCCTCCAGCTCAAACCCTCTTGATGTCTCCCTTGTCTGTTCATGTCTTTGTTTTGTCTCCCATTTTTCCAGTGTGTCCTGTCACCTTCTTTCTATTCTTTAATGAAACCATCAGGGTATCCATTAAACTATACTTTGTCTAAAAAGGCCCTCTTAGCTGTTGTGTAATCCTGTAGCTTTTTTATAACGCATTCAGCATGTTATGCTTGCTTCCAATATACCAAGGCTTTGAACATTTACGATTCTGCAAAATATTTGCAGTTACTAAAACATGAACTTTGTGCTTCTTAAATGTTTACAAAAAACTGGGAGTGTTTATAAAAATTGCTTTGGTTTTCCATATTCCAAGCACTATGTTATGCTGACCTTATTTACATATCCGCATAGTGCTGCTGTCTGCAAATGCCTACTACACACTTGCATAGCCACACATTATGAATACCATCCATAATTAAAAACAAGAATTCTAAAACTTTTAAAATTCTTATATTGCAGTGTATGTAACATGGCAATGATAGTACACATAACTTCATATTCTCTGTTTTACAAACATTACAACCTAGCCCCCGAGGGGGTGACATAAAGAATTTAACAGAATCTGTGGAAGCTCAATGGATTATAAAAACTAGGGCACATTGTGCCCCTGGGCTGAATGATAGGGTTCCTTTAAAACCCATATTAAAAAACAGGAGAGCTAGACCTTGTTAATTGAAGTTTTTGTGAAGTTTTTATGTAGAAATTTTGCATCATACATGCGTATATACATTATATATTCCATACTTATATATGCATATATGTGCATACACATTCATTTTATAGGTATATTTTCTTTTGTGTGGGTATGTGTACTTGTTTAGACATGTTCTATGCAAGTGTACTTTTACACATACGTGCATTTATTCTTACATTATATGTTATTTTAATATTTGTACATATTATACATTATGAACGATATACGTATGCATATATACACAAGCTTAGATAGGTATTATATGATAGGAGAGTAAGATTATGTTAATTGAAGCTTTATAGAAGATTTTTGTTTATTCTTTAAAATATTTTATAAAATGAAGATTTTTTACATAAGAGAAAGTCCTTATATATGTATGTTTTTATAAGTGTTGGATGAAGTAGATTTTTTCTTTTCTTTCTTTTTTACATATTAGAATTATTGTAATTCTGTCTTTTATATCTATACCTATTATAATTGATTTTTTAAATGCATCTAGATGTGATAAGTGTCTTTATGAAACATAGTAATTCTAAACACATTCCATAGATGTCATTATTTTTATGCATATATTTTAATGTGAAACAACGTATGCTTCTTTAAGAAGTTAATTGGTTCTGATTAGCTTTTTAGAACTTGTTGAGTATATAAAGGATGTATTTTTTCAAAAGAAAGTGTATTGGTTTGACAAAGCATCTATTGCGAAAGCTCTAACCGTCCACCTGTGGATCCAATAAAACAGATTTTTAATACTATTTGGAGTCTCCAGCATCTTGTGTCGTTGGACTGTATAGTCGTTTCTACCTTGGACTGTAAAGTCATGTTTTTGCTCTGCTTGTGGTCTGAATAGACTGGGACTATTCGTGTGCTGTTGGATTTTTGCTTTTTGCTTCTTTTAAAACTAAAAGGTAACTGGAGCGAACACCAGCAGTTTTTTATTTATTTGATTTATTCTGGCTTTGACACTGTTGGTGTTCCTAGCGATACGGTGTGCAGCAGTTTTTACTTTTATTTTTGCAAAAAAACGGGGAGTGTTTATAGAAATTGCTTTGGTTTTCCATATTCCAGGCACTGACCTTATTTACATATCCGCATAGTGCTGCTGTCTGCAAATGCCTACTACACACTTGCATAGCCACACATTATGAACACCATCCATAATTAAAAACAAGAATTCTAAAACTTTTAAAATTCTTATATTGCAGTGTATGTAACATGGCAGCTTCTATTCACACATAACCCATTTGTTATAGGATTAAAAGTGCAAACTTCTACACATTACATTGTATTATTCTAAATGTAGTGCATTTATGAACCTATTAATTTATTTTGAATTTGTTAACTGGCAGCACTGATTCCATTGGACCCATTTCTGGCTCAGCCTCGGAAAAAACAATAGGTACATGACACTGAATACAGAGTGAATGACAAAATGCAATATATATATATATATATATATATATATATATATATATATATATACATATAAGGAAAAATGTTCCAAACACTAAAACCAAGGAGAAGCCAAAATACAATAAAAATCCAAGTAAGAATCCAAATAAAGTTCCACAGAAACCTTTATTGCATAGGTAAGCGCTTTCGCAACCTCTCCTGGTTGCTTTCTCAGACCAAAACAAACATGTTTAAAAACAATCCCCTTTTTATAATACACATCACACAAGACCCACCAATCCCCATGGAGAATACAAGACTCCAATGCTTTCCAGATTCAAAGAGATACACACTTTTAAATCAGATAAAAACATATATGTAGAAAATGCATATAAAAATACATGTAGAAATAAATCTAAAAAAACACATAAAAGTGTGTATAAAAATATATAAAAATGTGTGTAAAATGGCTAAAAGCACTGTAAAGCATGCTTTCACGTCCTATTTGAAACATAACCCTAGTTCCAGAGCACAGCAGATTGCTTCATACTACTTTCTTCCTAAGTTTCCTGTTCTTCAGAACAGGTTTAATGGATATATAATCATTCAGCCCCGGTGATTTATGTGCAGCCAGTGTCAAAATCCATCTAAGTTCTTTCTGTTCAGTTCTATTACTTAAATCCCCACTTCTCATATTTTCTACTAAATTGTCTATAATGGAGAAATTAAAATAATGGTTCTCCCCCTGCTGCAACATATGCTTGGCTATTGCACTATGTTCCTGCCCTCTCCTAAAACAGTAGAAGTGATCCCGTATCCGTTCTCTGAGGCGTCTGTTGGTTTTCCCAACATAGAATGCGTCACAGCATACACAGTGGGCTAAATATATCACATCCTTAGTTTCACAGTCCCCCATGGCACTAGATTTATATGATTTCCGTGTTATGGGGTATACAAATAATCTGTTGGTTTCAATGTACTGACAGAATGCACACTTTTTTCATCTCACTGTCTCATAGGTCACCAGAGGGGGTTATTCCATCCTTTCTTTATAGCAGAGCATTCCTCTGAGTGATTTACTGTTTTTATATGTAAACTTCGGCCTATCACCTACTATCTTACTGACCTGATCATCTGTACCTAGAATATGCCAGTTCCTATACAGCATATTCTTAATCAGATGTGTATCTGTTGAATGTGTCATGTTATAGCTTAAAACGTGTGTGCCACCTATCCTTTTCTCAGAGGTCAGATTATCTCTAGCCGGACTGGAGAAGTACGGTTTCCCTATATTGTCTCTCTGACATTTGGCTGTTTGACAAGCCTCCTCTATTTCTTTTTTGGGGAAACCTCTCACTGAAAACACATCTATCAAAGTTGCCAAACTGGTCTCAAAATCCTGGTTCCTGGCATGTAACCTGGACATGCGCACAGCCTGATTCTTAACAACATTCTTAAAGATGTGGGGTGGATGCATACTTGTATGGTGAACATAACTGTTACTGTAACATTCCTTCCTATGCAGGCTAGTGTATATCTTTCCAGTTGTTTCCCTTATTACTTTAATATCCAAGAAGTCAACACTAGTCCTAGAACTATTAACAGTAAAGTTAAAAAATTCCATACTATTATTCAGATGTTCAATAAATTCATGTAACCTTTCTTCAGTATCACCCCATAGAAGAAACAAATCATCCACAAAATGCCGTAAAAATAATATATTCCTACTGAAATCATTTTTCATCATGAAGCATTGTTCCCACTGTGCCATCACTATGATGTGCAGACACAGCATGCTACCTGTCGGTGTACAACACAAAGGTCAGCACCGCAGTACAAACTACCTGGACTTGATCCAGACATGCAACATAGATGGCCATATTGGGCATGCTCACACACTTAGAGGAAAGAAGGCAGTGTCAGTCAAAAACATACTGAAAGGTCATACTGGGCATGCTCACACACAACACATGAAGGCCATGTCTGCAAACACCAGTGGACCAGACATATCTGGCAGTCGCAGTTCTCAGTGCAGACACGTCAGTATGCACCACTCCTGCCTTGCACACACAGTGGGTAGGAATACAGACATATATGTAAGGACAACAAACTATAATAAGTCAAAGGTACATGGCCACAGATGTGTGGAAGAGGGTGACCGTGACAAGGAGCCATCCAGGCCTGTCCCACCCAGCACACAGCCAAAGGGCCCTAAACACATGATGTGTGGATGTAACTATGTGGTGCACGTGCCAGCTGTGCAACATGACTGTACAAGGAAATAGCCATCTAGTAGCTGTATACATGTACCTGTGACATATGACCCCATGTGTGCCCACATGTGGCATGTCAACCCCTACATGAATGGGATATGGCCCATGCACACACTGCCCTTCCCATAGCAGTATTATGACCAGCCTACTGAGGTCATCCAATGTGAATTACAGCTTTGGGAGAGCTGTAGCTCAGTAATCTCCATGGTGCGTCCCATAACTGCATACTGCTGTAGTGATAAACTAGTCAGGTAGTACTTCTAACCCCAGACCTGGCAATTGTGTGTGTTTGTGTGCATTTCTGACTGTGTAGAAAGAAATGCTTTTTTAGGCTACTCACACTCCGCACAATACATATACTCAACTTTGGCAAGGCTGCTGATGTCACCCACATAGAAATACACCTCTGGGAAAATCATAGCCTAGTAATCTCCATAACGCATCCTGTAACTGTGTACTGCTATAGTGTGATAAAGTAGTTAGGTAGGTGTTCTAACCCCAAACCTGGCAACTGTGTGTGTGTGTCTGACTGCATAGACAGCAATGCTTTTTAGGCCACTCACATTCCGTACATTTCATATACTCAACTTTGGCAGGGCTGCTGATGTCACTCACCTAGAAATACACCTCTGGGAAAGTGATAACCCAGTAATCTCTGTAGCACGTCCTGTAACTGCATACTGCTGAAGTGTGTTAAAGTAGGTAGGTAGGTGTTCTAACCTCAGACCTGGCAAATATGTGTGTGTCTGATTAGAGAACAATGCTTTTTAGGCTACTCACACTCCGTACAATTAATATACTCAACCTTGGCAAGGCTGTTGATGTCATTCACCTAGAAATACAACTCTGGGAAAATGATAGTCTAGTAATCTCCGTAGCATGTTCTGTAATTGTGTACTGGTATAATATACGAGGTGCCTCTACAAACAGGACCTATGTTTCGGGCCCTATGGATGACCCACATATGCCTCGACCAAATGATTCAAACTCTGAGGCACGACAGCAACTGCCTGAAGATCCTTTAGCGGACAACAACTATGGATTAATTGGTGTGCCTTCGTTTTCTGACTGGGCCGGTAACATCGAGTGCTTCGGCTTTGGTATGTCATCATCTGGTGGCCCACCGATCCACGTTTTGGATACAGGTAATCCTATTGACAATATTTCTGAGAAATTAAAAATCCTTGACAGTAAGATGTTAAGAATCAGGAAATTACAACTAGAGGTGGCTTATTTTCAGCAATGTCTTGCTGAAAAAATCATACCGAAGGGACTAAGGAACTCCTTTTCCCCCACTAGTTTATTTTGGGATTCGGCATTTTCTGATGATTTGCTATCCCTATTTAACCGTCAAGGGTTAGAGTTGCTTGAACTAATGATCAAGCATTACAACAACTACATAAGGAGCCTCTTGGTAGAAACTGAGGAACTTGACAACATTATAAAGAATGATATGAACTTTTTGCGCTACAAGTACGATTATCATCGTATTTTCTCCAGCATAGATGCGCTCCTTGTGAAACTGAAATTCAATAAGTCTAAAAAATTGGTGAGGGATAGGCAAGCCTATCAGAAAGGTGTTGCTTACCCCAACCTTGTTAAAAACAGTTCTAACAACAATAACCGGAATGATGGAATGGATCGCAGTGTTGATGCTACCCCCATGGCCTCTATAGACGAAAACTTGGATAATGACCACCATGGTGATGGTGGTCATGTTGCTTCGAACCAGGGACTAAGGAGAAGTAGTAGGATCAAGGCTAACCACCAGAATCACCAAAGTAATTCTAATAACAAATCGGAACAGAGGCCTTTTTTAGGGGGAAGGAACAACAGATCCAAATATCGACAGAACCGGAACAACTAATTCCTTCTAATGGTTGTGAAGAGGTCCCACTAGCACACTTGAATAAACCTACCATCTTATTAAATAAAAAAGGTGACTTTAAAGTCTATAACTTTTCAGGTTTTTGTGTTGACCAAGATTTGGTCGAATTATTGGCTAAAGGGTTCTCCTTCGTTCCAGACCAAAAGCTTAGCTTAGCTAAAACATTGATCGATTTAAAATGTTATGTACGTAAATTGAATTTAAAAGTATTGTTTAACAATGATGTACATGGTGAGCGACCAATGTTTAAATTGTCTAGCACGTTCAACCCCCCACTGCACCCTAACTTGAACATTTTTGAAAATGTCTGTGAATTGGACCTCAGACATTTTTTTCTTAGTGCAAAATGGTTTGACCACCAGAGTAACACTTCGTATGACCAAATGATGGCCTTGAAGTACCTGAGTGGGCTGTCTGTTAGGGTAGTGAAACCTGACAAAGGTGGGGGTTTAGTCATTTTTGACACCTGTGATTACAATAGGAGAATGCATTTAGTATTAGACTCAGTGGCCTATGAATGTTCTTCTCTGAATGAGATGGTGGGGTCTTACAACAAAATCAGTGGATACTTTAGGGACCTGTTCATTGATGGCTTGATTGATATTGACACATTCAATTTCATCAACATCTCATCTCCAAAAGTACCCGTGATGTTTGGTATTCCTAAAATGCATAAAGATCTTGTGAATCCACCAATGCGGGCTTTGGTCGATGGTAGATGTGCCATCACACACCCATGTTCTAGAGTTATCGATGGGATCATTTCAAAATATTTAAGATGTGTCCCTGAAATATGTAAGGACTCTTGGTCTTTCTTAGAAACTATCAACAGCATCAATTTCGACCCATCGTTTAATTTTCTAACAATTGACGTGGTTGATTTATACACGTCTATACCTCAAACCCATCAGTGTTTCTTGGCTCGAGGGTATTGGTTTTGTCTTTGCAACAGTATTTCCACGTGTGTTTTCATCAGTATGTTGGTCGGAGCCTCTGCGAGCCCAAGGACACCAAATTTGTTCGGTATGGATGAAACAAACCATACTGATGAACCGTTTAATCTTCAAACTTTACTTGGTTCGCTTAATCAGCGGTTAGAGTGCTTAAACAAACGGTTGGATGCTATTGAAATGAAAAATGTATCGTCCAACCAAGGGAACCAAGGGGATATGATGCGTGTTCAACTTTCCAGTAATCCTGCTCCATTTCCCAGCAATTCTTTGGGTGATTCAGCTTCTGGTAACACGAGTGTAATTATACCAGCTGGTCAAGCCTTGCCTAATGGTCGTAACATGAATGGTCTGTCTTCCGGTATTCCGCCTTCTTTGCAGAGGGCGGATCATATACGAGGTGCCTCTACAAACAGGACCTATGTTTCGGGCCCTATGGACGACCCACATATGCCTCGACCAAATGATTCAAACTCTGAGGCACGACAGCAACTGCCTGAAGATCCTTTAGCGGACAACAACTGTGGATTAATTGGTGTGCCTTCGTTTTCTGACTGGGCCGGTAACATCGAGTGCTTCGGCTTTGGTATGTCATCATCTGGTGGCCCACCGATCCACGTTTTGGATACAGGTAATCCTATTGACAATATTTCTGAGAAATTAAAAATCCTTGACAGTAAGATGTTAAGAATCAGGAAATTACAACTAGAGGTGGCTTATTTTCAGCAATGTCTTGCTGAAAAAATCATACCGAAGGGACTAAGGAACTCCTTTTCCCCCACTAGTTTATTTTGGGATTCGGCATTTTCTGATGATTTGCTATCCCTATTTAACCGTCAAGGGTTAGAGTTGCTTGAACTAATGATCAAGCATTACAACAACTACATAAGGAGTCTCTTGGTAGAAACTGAGGAACTTGACAACATTATAAAGAATGATATGAACTTTTTGCGCTACAAGTACGATTATCATCGTATTTTCTCTAGCATAGATGCGCTCCTTGTGAAACTGAAATTCAATAAGTCTAAAAAATTGGTGAGGGATAGGCAAGCCTATCAGAAAGGTGTTGCTTACCCCAACCTTGTTAAAAACAGTTCTAACAACAATAACCGGAATGATGGAATGGATCGCAGTGTTGATGTTACCCCCCATGGCCTCTATAGACGAAAACTTGGATAATGACCACCATGGTGATGGTGGTCATGTTGCTTCGAACCAGGGACTAAGGAGAAGTAGTAGGATCAAGGCTAACCACCAGAATCACCAAAGTAATTCTAATAACAAATCGCAACAGAGGCCTTTTTTAGGGGGAAGGAACAACAGATCCAAATATCGACAGAACCGGAACAACTAATTCCTTCTAATGGTTATGAAGAGGTCCCACTAGCACACTTGAATAAACCTACCATCTTATTAAATAAAAAAGGTGACTTTAAAGTCTATAACTTTTCAGGTTTTTGTGTTGACCAGGATTTGGTCGAATTATTGGCTAAAGGGTTCTCCTTCGTTCCAGACCAAAAGCTTAGCTTAGCTAAAACATTGATCGATTTAAAATGTTATGTACGTAAATTGAATTTAAAAGTATTGTTTAACAATGATGTACATGGTGAGCGACCAATGTTTAAATTGTCTAGCACGTTCAACCCCCCACTGCACCCTAACTTGAACATTTTTGAAAATGTCTGTGAATTGGACCTCAGACATTTTTTTCTTAGTGCAAAATGGTTTGACCACCAGAGTAACACTTCGTACGACCAAATGATGGCCTTGAACTACCTGAGTGGGCTGTCTGTTAGGGTAATGAAACCTGACAAAGGTGGGGGTTTAGTCATTTTTGACACCTGTGATTACAATAGGAGAATGCATTTAGTATTAGACTCAGTGGCCTATGAACGTTCTTCTCTGAATGAGATGGTGGGGTCTTACAACAAAATCAGTGGATACTTTAGGGACCTGTTCATTGATGGCTTGATTGATATTGACACATTCAATTTCATCAACATCTCATCTCCCAAAGTACCCATGATGTTTGGTATTCCTAAAATGCATAAAGATCTTGTGAATCCACCAATGCGGGCTTTGGTCGATGGTAGATGTGCCATCACACACCCATGTTCTAGAGTTATCGATGGGATCATTTCAAAATATTTAAGATGTGTCCCTGAAATATGTAAGGACTCTTGGTCTTTCTTAGAAACTATCAACAGCATCAATTTCGACCCATCGTTTAATTTTCTAACAATTGACGTGGTTGATTTATACACGTCTATACCGCAAACCCATCAGTGTTTCTTGGCTCGAGGGTATTGGTTTTGTCTTTGTACTGGTATAATATGATAAAATAGTTAGGTTGATGTTCTAACCCCAGACCTGGCAACTGTGTGTGTGTGAATCCACGTGTGTCTGACTGAATAGAGAGCAATGCTTTATAGTCTACTCACACTCCGTACAATTCATGTACTCAACTTTGGCAAGGCTGCTGATGTCACTCACCTAGAAATACACCTCTGGGAACATCATAACACAGTAATCTCTGTAGCGCCTCCTGTAGCTGCATACTGCTGTAGTGCGATGAAGTAGATAGGTAGGTGTTCTAACCCCAGACATGCCACCTGTGGTTGTGTGTGTCTGACTGAGTAGAAAACAATGCTTTTTAGGATACTCACACTCCTTAGAATTCATATACTTAATGGTGGCAAGGCTGCTGATGTCACCCACCTAGAAATACACCTCTGGGAATGTTGTAGCTCACTAATATCTGTAGCATTTCCTGTAACTGCATACTGCTGTAGTGTGATTCAGAATGGTTGTAGGGTTCCATCTCCATCCATGGCAGTTCCAGATGTTTTGTGTGTGTTTCAGTGTCCGTGTATGGAGCAATGCATTATAGGCTCCTCACTCACAGTACATTACAAATGCCCTACTTTGGCAATCCTGCTGATGTCAGTCATTGTGAAATACACCTTTGGGGAAGGGTTTCTGTAGTAATCCCTGTGTTGCATTCTAACAGCTCCATGCCATGGTGTGATATAGACCTCGGTCAGAGGTGCTATACCCACAAATGTCAGTTGTGGATGTTTTGTGTGTGTATCACTGTCTGTGTAGAGAGAGCAATGCATTTTAGGCTAGTCACTCACAGTACAGTTGACATGCCCTAGTTTGGTAATCCTGCTGATCTCATTCATTGTGAAATACACCTTTGGGGAAAATGTACTTCAGTAACGTATGTGGCGCATACTATAACTGTGTAGTGCTGTCGTGTAGTAAACAAGTTAGGTAGGGGTTCTACTCTCAAACATGACAGGTGTGTGTGTGTGTGTGTGTGTGTGTGTGTGTGTGTGTGTGTGTGTGTGTGTGTGTGTGTGTGTGTGTGTGTGTGTGTGTGTGTGTGTAACTTGTATCCTGTGTAGAGGTGGGCAATGTGGAGGGGATTTTACTTATTTCATTTATGGTGGCCCTACTACATATCACAATGCCAACCATACAGGGATAACAGATGTAAATTAGCTGACAGGCTGGGTTGCAAAGTAATACTCATACATGTGACATCAAGGCCAGCCAATCACAGTTAGCAACCCCACTGTGCCTTCACATGTGACTCACAATGGACATAGCATGCCTGACAACATGCCCTGTATGGACACATGACACTAACATTAGGGAATGCTGTTAGCATGCTATCAATGTAGGTGCAGGGTATACCTGCTGTCCATTGCCAGTCCCTGCCACAGGTGGGCAAGACTGGCACATCTGATGATATTCTGTGTTCACAGCATGGGTCAGACACCCTAGGTACAGTTCCACATGTCACTGTGCATGCATGTGGGAGGTGTGCACATCCTAGACACCATCCATGTCATGGACTAGGGAACACATACATGGCAAGTGATGCACAGCATTGGCCACACACAATAGTCACCCAAGTGACTGGATGGGGGATGCAATACCCACCTGTGTGGGGAAAATGCAGAAACTACAGGCCTGAGCCACAATGCAGACTATTGTCATGTGGCCTGATGCCAAGGTATACCCATCGCCTACCCTTCTATAGCCTGCTGGCACTGTTGACCACCACAAACCCATGCAGACATGCATCCATGCATGTCAGAAATGGCACCCTGTGTGTTCGTGTGTGTGCTGTACACATCCACACTCAATACAATCGCCCAGGACACAGTGAAGTATGCTGTCTGATGTCTGACACCTCCTTATACTCACTGCCCATATGACCTCCATATGACCCGTGTGGTGCATGTGATACCCACACATTGATGCGTTGTGGCAATCCCACTAGTGATGAGTTGCACTCCTGGCCCTGCCCAGTCTGTCAATGTGTGTGTGTCCTTGTGTGTGTGCCTGTGTTGATGCTGGCAGCTGTTCCTGCGTACAGGCATGTGTACATCACCTACTGTATATCTACAGTATCCCTGTTGCAGATGTCACTCACCATCACATATATATTCTGAGTGCTCCCCAGCAGATAACCCATGTAGTGCATCCAATAACTGCATCAAACTGTGATAGCACTATATAGTTGGTGGGGGTTTGAAATCCTGTGCTGGTAGATGTGTGACACGAGCATCCTTCAGTTTTACTCTTCCCTCCCTTACATGTATTCGCCTCTGCTGCCTCCCCCACTCCCTCTCTGGTGGATGTGGAGACCCACACCTGCTTTGCTTAGGCAGCAGCATGTGTATTTTAAGTGATGCTCATGATCAGCTGATGGCCTCTGCATGAATTGCAGCCCTCCCCGAGCTGACTGCATGCGGAACAGTTGCAGTGACATTCCCATAGCCAATTGCATGGAAATGCACTCCAATACCTGGGAACATCATGGTGGTGTTGGCCCTTTTCTGTCACTGTGTGCAGGAACTAGATATGTTGTTTGGCAAACAGCATCTCAGATGGGTTGGGGATTTACCTCTAACAACATACACTGTGGAAAGTGGGCAACAAATAGGAGGGGGATGTGCCTGACCTGACTACAGACTGTAAGTGCTACTATACTGCATTTGGAGTAATGTTGATTTAACAGTGTTTGTCTGGATATGCCTGTCATACATGTCGCAATACCTGCCATGTCAGTTCTATGTATATGAGGAATCCCCATCTGCAGGGTCATCTACAGACTGGGCAGTGTTATGCCTTTGGTCCCATGTGCTAGTCACGGTGCATGTATCTGTGGAATGCAGAAGGTAGTGTAAGGATTGCAGTCTGTAGATAGTGAAGGCCATAACAGTTACTGACTTCATATCCCTCATAGGACATATGTTGCAACAAACCCTGTAACAATGTTATATTAATAAGTTTATTACAGCAACATGTCTATACTGGCCCTGTGTACATATGTCATGCATGCAGTGGTGCATATGTGCTGTACACCATAAATAGTGTAATCATATATGATAACAAGCCAGTGATATGTCAGATTGCTACACATGTCATGTACAGTAGGAGTTATATTTCATGACATAACCTGGACATTCTGTGGATGTTTGTACAGTACTGAGGTCTGTGTAGTGATGGTGAATGTTGGCAGTGTGTGTATTGTTAATATGTACCTTAGCCTGTGTTCAGACTGTGGTGGATGTCATTGTTCTAGCTCCCCCTCTATCTGATGTTACATGATGCTCCACTGTATGGTACCGTTTTGGCATACATGTTTGTAAGGGCCATATACACACATGCCCCATACCACAATCAGCCATCAGACCAAACTGTGTAGTAGCCCAGTATATGTAGGGTCATTCTGTGAGTGACACCCATAAGGATAGTGTAGAACAGATAGTCAATATACTGTACTATTATGCTAGCTTACCATATGTGGCTGTGGCTGTGTTCACATTGGTTGTGGTTATGCACTTTCACACAGGTGTATCTTACCCTGTGCAGTGATATGGCTGTTGATCCATCTATATATGCAGGTACATGTGCATTCCCCCATACAAGATGTAGGCCAGTGTTGTGCCAGTCTGCCTGTAGCCTGCACAATGCATTGTAATATGCCTAGCAGCTTAGTGTAATTACCCATTGACATGTCATGTGCAAATACTTGCCAGATGTACCACTGCCGGGCCTCCTTTAAATGTCATGTATGTCAGACAGAGTAGTGGGATGCTGTACAGATGTATGTCAATATCTAGTGGGTAGTATGTGGTTATGGCATCCCTGTACCAGCAGTCATTATGTGTCAGGCCAGATAGGAGTGTGTGAATCCAAAACCATTGGTGGCATATGTATACCAGTCATTATGTGTTATACCCATCTACATGGCTGTCTACATCCATACTGTCAGGTCTGGTACACAAGTCGTGCACTAAGGTATTATGTGTATACCTCTGGACTGTATATTGTGTGTCTGAAGTTCCACATATATTGGCCAATAAATCTGCTGCACTCCACAGGGGCATTACATGCTAGCGGCGGTACTTTACAATGATTTCCTTAGGATGTCTGTCAGTAGCCAATGGCACACATGTTATAAGCAGATGTGACCTTCCACACACACCATGTCTGTGAAGACAATCCCAATGACAGTAGCAATAGTCTAGTAATATACCTGCTATATATACCAGACATCCCCTTGCACTACGACTTTGAGACTATAGGGGCTGGGATAGCGCTACACTCCATGTCCAGGACATATGGTGGAAATGTATGCACATATACTTATCCAGATAGCTATATGTATATGATTACACATGTGTAATACTTCAAATTACCACCACCATGGCAACCACCCACTATGAATCCCTACATAATGTGGGCGTGGTCCCTTTACATTTCCTGTGTGATGGACAACCTTCCTTTGTGTGGCCATCAGTGTTACAGACAGCAGGTAGAAATACCACTTACAGAAGAACCTGCACACTCAGGGCAGCAACATATTTGTAGGAGGAACAGGAACTACAGACACACTGTAAGTAGAGTTGTGATATGCTTTGTATAGTACTGGTATTACAGGGTGTGTGTGTACATACTAGTTCACCTTGAAATGCAGTCTGCCTGCATAGCTCACTACTGTTTGCCTGGCCTCTTGCTGGATAGTGGTATGCCTATCATGTGTTGTCTGTCCACCACACAGGTCCTGTGTCAGATATTACACTGGCAGTGTGTGTGTTGCATGCTGTCAGTACATGGCTACATCCATTTCTGTTCCTAACCTCAATTCCCTGACTAAGGGTATATTGCAGACTATCCTGTAACACCAGCACCTTGCTTAGTGTATGGCAACACTGTTCATAGGTTCATAGGTTAGTACTAGGCTAACTGCCCTTGTGAGCCATTGTAAGCCTAGCCAATTATCCCTTGTGAGACTCAAACCCTGCACCTTGTGTTTGTAAGGCAAACACTGTTCCACATATGTGCCTGTGTTCCAGCCTCTGTTCTCCATCTACATACCAAGATTTATACATATGCCCTGCTGTTGGGGGGTTGTTCTTTTGTGGGCTGTGAGTATATCACACTGCCATTGCTGCCATTAGTCCACTGCTGTTGTATCCCCCAAACATACAGTGGGGCTGAGGCCATATATGTGTGGGCATCATCTACACAATACATGTGTGCCCTTATGCACTCCAGAGGCCAGTGTATGTAACAGTGGTATATGGGCCTGTATTATGGAGTCTAGGTGGGGAGCATCATACATGACCTAGGCTGTTACAACATGTGGGGGTATCAGGGTGAGGTGCCGCAGGGTATCTGGATGTACAGTACCATATACTTCACCTATATTTACATTGCTTACATGAAATGGTGTACTGCAAGCCTACTGCCTCCTGCCATACAGACTGTTCTGTTTGTTGGTGTGCTCATGATGGTGTCAGTTATGCCTTGTTATGTACCAGTCACAACCCATGTGATCACATAACGTCTTTACCACCTACTGAGTTTGTACAGACTGTATATAGAGGCTGATGAGCTACACACCTGCAGTACATACTGTTGATTGTTTGGTATCTTCTGAGCTAGTCTGTCTTTACTAATGTACAATTTGAAGGGCATGGCCTGGACAGCAACAGTTGTGAAGCTTTCCAGACTACTGTATTAGTGCAACTGTTTCACAGTTGCAGTTCTCTGTTTATATGGTTGTCAGTGTCTGAACAGCTATATGACATGGCATGTTGAAATGTAATAGTACACAATTAAAGGTTTCCCATTTCTGCAAACCTGTGTGTGGTGTCTTTCCTATGACCTTTCTATGGGTATATGTTGCAGGCAACGATTGACATTTGTATGGGTGGCCCATACAGTGTCCAGTTGTTTAGGTGTTAACTTTAGTCATAGTGGCTGTTCCATAATGTGTGCACCTTCTACATATGTATCATACAGTACATATATCTGCATGTGTATGTGTATATATATATATATATATATATATATATATATGTATATATATATATATATATATATATATATATATATATATATATATATATATATATATATATATATATGTATATCTGTATCTGCATATCTGTGTCTGTGTATCTGTATCCCGGGGATGTTGATGGCTTCCACATATTACATGTCCTATGGGAGGCAGACTGTACTTGGTATTGTATTGCAGGGTGCACATGTTTGGCTGTGGGGGGGATGCCCATTTGTGCAAGAAGTATAGTGTGTGGGGCCTCTCAACCCCATTTACGGTGCATGTGGACATATGTGTATTTGTTAATCTGCCATTGCTATCTACAGATGTATGGCCATATATACCTATAGATATATATATATCGGCTAACATATATATAACCATGTCCATATATACCTACATAGATATGTATCTGTGAACACATATGTAACGTCCTGTGTATATATAGACATATAGGTGTAGACACATATATGTGTCATTTAGGCATATGCATGTATATATGCGAATATATATTGATATATATGTATATAGTGTTAGGAATATATATATATATATATATATATATATATATATATATATATATATATACATAAATACATACATATATATATATATATATATATATATATATATATATATATATATATATATATATATAGATATGTTGGATCTGTTTAGTTATTAATATCATTACACACACAGACATCTAGGTGTTGGTATACATTCTCTGTACTGTTGCATGACAGGACTGGATGATATGTTTCTGGAAACATTCAATGTCTTTGTATCTCTCATGGCTTAGTGGTAAATCATTTTGTGTATGGAGTGCAGGATCTTGGGTTTGAGCCTTGCAGAGGCAATTTATTTTGTTGCTGGGCAGAACACAGGCCGTTGGGTACAGAGCGATTAAGGCACTTTAAAGTAGTTGTATGCTGGTTTGCGAGGGTTTGCGCGGGTTTGCGCAGAGCTAAGAACTGCTAACCTCCAGTTACAGTTTTTCATACTCTGTTAGCTTTTAAATTGCTTAACCTGTGTAGACATAGCTTACTGGAGAAACCACTTTATAAAAACACAGCAAAGCTTTCAGGCATAAAAAACCCTTCCTCAGTGCATTACAAGTTACAAATGAATAACATACTGAATTTATACAGGGTCACTATCACATGACCAGCAGCCCCATGGTCAAATGACACATAAACAAACATATACAATTAATAAAATAACATTATTAAAAATGTTTTTACAATGATAATATTATTTAAGTTTAGTGTGTTGTAAATGTTTAAGAACAGGTTTTAAAGTTATAACATCATTAAGTCCTGGTGGTTGATCTGCTGCTAACCTGATTATCCATTCATATTCCTTTAATTCAAGTAAATTATTAGTGTCACCTCCTCGTGGTGTTGGTTTAACAATATGAATAATCCTAAAAGAAAATCTGTGATGAGTACCTTTTTCAAGTATATGTTTATATAATGCATTTGTGGCTACTGCTCTCCTAATTTCTGATCTATGCTCCACTATTCTATCCTTTAGTTTTCTTGTAGTTTTTCCTATATAGAAGGATGGGCATTGGGAGCAAGTAGCCATATAAACAACAGAGGTTGTAGTACAAAAAGCTTTTAGATTAAAGGAATATAATTTACTCGTTACTGGATGTCTAAACTGGTGACTGGTTTGATCAAAAATGTCAGGGCAGCAGGAACAGTTAAAACATTTATATGTGCCAGGATTAGCAGACACTGCAGTGGAAAAAAAGTTGAAATCCTTATAGCAAAGTTTTTGTTTTAATGTTTTCATATTTCTATAAGAGAAATAAGGTCTATCACCTAAAACTTTCTTGACGTTCATACAAGCCATAAGGATCAACCAATTTTTCTGTATGACTTGTTTAATCAGATGTGTTTTAGCATTAAAAGAGGTAACAAATCTAATTTTAGTGCTATTTTGCGTATTCTCAGAGATATTAATTCCTTCTAGATAAGTAGGTTTAAGGATAGTATCTCTATCGGCTATTGTTTTATTTTTTAGCTCAACTAACATCCTACTGTCATATCCACTAGATATAAATTCCATATACATGTCATCAAGCTGTAAATGAAATTTTGTGTTTTCTGTATTCAATTTACTCACCCTACTAAACTGGGAAGTAACTATGCTCTTGAATACATGTGGTGCATGCATACTTTTATAATGCAAATAGCGTCCTGAATGTACCTCCTTCTGATAAATGCTAGTATGAAACAAATCTTCTGACCTATACAGCATTAAGTCCAAATGCACTATTTTCTCCTCTGAGTATTCCATCTTAAACTTCAAGAAATCCGTTGTGTTATTTAAGTAATCTAAAAATTCATGTAATTCTATCTGTGTACCCTTCCAAATCATAAAACAGTCGTCTACAAAACGTTGGTAGAATACAATATTATTAGCAAACCGGTTATTATTATTTAATATAAACTTCTGTTCCCAACAGTATAAAACTATATTAGCATTTTCTTTTCATGTTTTTCAGTTTTTTAGTTTGGTTCTTAAAATAGTTTTTATATTAGCATATGTACTTGCTATAGATGTTCCCATAGCTACCCCCGATAGTTGTAGATACAGTTGTTTATTAAACAGAAATATGTTATTAGCTAAAACCAAATCTAGCAAACTACATATATTTTCCACCTTACGTGATGTTAAAGAAGACTGTTTCATCAGATATTCTCTAATACAGTCAATCCCAAAACCATTGGGTATTACTGTGAAAAGTGAGGCTATATCCAATGTTACTAGCAGCATGTTACCTTCCAGTGTTTGTCTAGCTGTAGGGGTATGATACCAGGTCCGTAGTTTCAATAAAAGATCCGTAGTGTCTTTTAAAACTGTAGTACAACCATCTAAAAATGGGTATAATTGTTTCTGTAGATATATGGATATTGGCTCAGTGAGCCATCCCCCACCTGATACTATGGGTCTCATGGGGTTTTTTTTTATATAACAGGGCATGGAACAGTAAAGAAATTGAACAAATCTATATCAATATCCTCTTGTAACTGTAATTCATATATTGCCATATTGATGTTACTAATACATCTCTTGACGTCATTGTTGTTAATGCATTTAAAAGCTGTAGTATCATTAAGCAAGCATAGTACTGAATCAATATAATTAACCTTATCCATAACTACAATAACATTTCCTTTATCTGCAGATTTGATGATAATATCATCATTTATGATTAATGATTTGAGTGCCATGTGTTCTTGATAAGATAAATTAAAATGCTTCACTGTTGCAGAACTATTGTATATTTGTCTAATTTCTAATTCACATATATCATGGAAAGCAGTTAACACCGGTATGTTACTAGGAATAAAAGTACTGCGCCGTTTACATAAGGCTTCAACATTACAGGTATTACCAAACAACATTTTCAATGTCACAGTTCTTACAAATTGTTTAAGGTCAGTTAGTATATGCACCAAATCATCATTCGCAGTTGGGATAAAATTAAGTCCCTTTTGTAGCAGTGAATAATGCGCCTCATTCAAGACTAGACTAGACAAATTTAGAGTACCTTGTTTTATCTCCGGGTCTGTTTGTTTAGTCCTAAAGGGCTCTCATTTTTTCTCTTTGCTGGAGTAAGAGCCCTGTTTGGTGTCATCTTTATCCTAGATGTATTACGTTCCGTGACTGCCTCAGCTTGGGTTAAATGAAACCGCATGTGGTTAAGCGTAGTTTGTTGTAATCTACCACGTTGTTGCCCTCCATTGTCCGTTTTATCTGATGGGCATTTCTCCACTTCAAGCGCAGCTATATCAGCGTTACGCGAAACAGTTGATATCACTGTAGCTATCTCGACAGGTTGACCAATGGGCACAACTGTAAGTGCCGGTTCCTGTTGTTTAGAACAAATGGAGATTTCTTCAAAAGTATCTAGCATATCAAGAGGCATTCTTTTATTATTTTTGTAGTTGGCACCATTGTTTGAAGCTTGTGTCACAGGTTTGGGCCAAGAGAAGATGTGACCTATAGTAAAATCGTTAATGTCTCGTATCATTTTTTTCTTTTTAGACTCTTCTAAGCGAATATCCAGAATGCAAATCCTATTGAACATCTGTTCATATAGGATTCTATTCATCTCAAAGGACTGAGAATCGTGTAATTCATTGTCAAGACTATTTATTTCATTTTTTAGATCTGTTTCTATCTCAGCAAAGAATTCGTTCATCAGAGTCATGTAGTCGAGACTCAGTTTTATGTTTAGTTGTTGCCAGCGTTTTAGTAAGGATGGATAGACGATCCCATACGAGGGCATCTTAAGTATCCTAAGGCCTCGTGGGACAATCCCTCTGTCCAGATAGGCAGTACAACTAAAACGCTGCCTTTGCAGGATTTTACCTGCTTTTGGAACTACAACTGTTGCTGTCCTTGGGTTACTTCGAAGTGCACTAGAGCCATTCATTTTGCAACTATATTGGCCAGCTGAACCATGCTGTTTTCCTGCTTTTGGAAACAAGTTTTTATCTGGATTTTTACTTGGCTTTGTTTGTTGTTTGCTTCATTTTTTCCATGGCGGAAGATCCAGCTGGTTCAAACTTCCCTAATACGCCGTTATTGCTTAGGGAGGAACAAGAAGATTCCCCAGTCACCAGGCAAGAATTCAACAAATTGCTAGCCATGATGACGCACATTAGCAACTTGCTAACTGCAACCAAACCTGACTGTTCTTCATCATTGCCGGGAAACCAGCAACAAAGACAAACTAAAGGGAAAGTACACACACGAACTCAGGAGCTGAATGGCGGTGAGAACGTTGCTTCCAGCTTATTAACGGCTGTTAATAACAATGCTGAACAAGACCAGCAATCCAGACATGACCAAAGGAATGGTTGTAATGACACTACACTGAATGCAAACCAAAATGCATTCAATTTTAGAGCGTGGACAGAACAGCAATACGTATTTAAGCAAGGTACTGGACACAAACAATTTGAGAGAATGGACACTGATTTTGAAATGCTTAGTAACAAACTGTATGCCTACAAAAATACGCAATTAGAAATTAATTACTTAAATGAATGTATTAATGTGCAGCGAGTGCCAAAAGGGCTTAGCTGCTTCAAGTTTCCAAATAATGCTACAGTTGGTTCAACTTTACATTCTCAATTGATAGATTTATTTGACAAGACAGGGCTTGAGATTTTGAATTTAATGACCCAGGATTATCAGAGGAAAGCTGATATTTTATTGAATGAATTGACTACTTTAAATGAAAACATTGTGAATCACAGGAATTTTTTGAGTTTCAAAAAGAAATATGATGATGTATTTAAGGAAGTGGATCAGCATTGTCTTAAAGTTATAGAACGCAAAGCAAGGAAGCTAGACAGGGACTTGATGGAATATAAAGAGGGTAGGGCATACCCAATACCAAGAAATAATAGACCTAGTCACATAGAGAAAGATAATAATTATTTTGGAGACAGCTCACAAGAGGGAATAGCCACACCCGGGAATGAACCCTGAGAAGGAGTGAGCGGTTAGCTAATAAAGACACTAGTAACCAGTCTCAGGTTTTTCAATACCCCCAGGGCAGACCGATGGGGAGGAATCAAATGTATCCACAGCAAGGTTGGAACAGGGGGCGCAGATAGGTGAAGAGAATCTATTGGCTATGTTAGAACATTTAGGAGAATTGCACACAGACACAAATGGTGTCAGATCTCTAGTGAAAATAATTTTAAGATTTATAATTACACAGATGCTAGCATCACTCCTGAATTTTTTCAGCTATTTACCAAAGGGCTGCATTTTGTTCCTACACGGCCTATGGACATTTCCAAAACATTAATTGAATTTAAATTATTTGTCAGGAAGTTGAATCTAGCTATTTACTTTAAAGGTCAAGAGAGATTAGAGGACACACTCAGCAGACGAAGTACTTTCAACCCCCCCCCCCTACACACACCCCAACTTGAAAGTATTTGAAGAATTAGTGGAAAACGCACTCAGGGAGAGAATTAACACTCAGGATAAAAAAACTAAAAACAACTTGGATTCCCATTTACTCCAACTTATTGAACATATTAATAAGGAAAATATCAGAGTGATGAGACCCGACAAGGGTGGAGGGGTAGTCCTCATGTATAATTCTGAATATGATGCTTACATATACATCTTATAAGATGGAGAAACATACGAGCTTATTTCAAGAAATGAATATAACCTAGCTACTTCCAAGATACAATATATGCTTAAAGACTACCTCAACCAGGGGGGCATTAATGAAAAACTTTACAACTTTCTCTCTGTACCTAAACCGAAAATCCCGGTTATGTTCGGGATACCGAAGGTACATAAGGGCTTAGCTCCCTTGAAATTCAGACCGATTGTAGCAGGGGCAGGGAGCATCACGGAGCCGATAGGCATATTTATAGATCAGAATTTGAAACATCTTATTTCAACTATTACTTACATCTGTAAAGATTCATGGGAATTTATAGGCAACATTACATCCAACCTGTTTGACCCTGACCTTTTACTCATCACTATAGACGTCATAGAATTGTTCCCTAGCATACCACACAGTATAGGTCTGGACTGGTTTAATGAAATTTTGGCCACCGAATCTGGACTGACAGGAAGCTTAATTAATTTAATAGTTGAGTTCATGGAAATTTTATTATTAAACAACTATATTTATTTCAACGGGGAAATTTTCCAACAGAAGAAAGGGGTGGCTATGGGTGCTTCATCTGCTTTGTCTTATGCTAATATTGTCCTCTATAGATGGGAGAAGGCCTTTATCCATACCACAAAATGGAAAGAGCATATTATATTGTACAAACGTTATTTAGATGATATATGCATTTTATGGAAGGGCAACAAGGAAGATTTTGGAGAATTTTTTAACTATTTGAACTCAACTACTACATTTTTGTCCTTCACACATGAAATTAACAATTGCTCTTTACATTATTTAGATGTATTGTTGAGTAAGAATATCACAGCAGGTTGCTTTCAAACGAGTATTTATAGAAAAAAGGCACACTCTAACACCTTCCTGCATTATGAAAGTGGACACCCCCATTACACCAAGAGAGGCATAGTAAAGGGGCAATTTATAAGAGCCTCAAGAATGTCTAGTACAAACGAATTATTTTTGCAAGAGATGAACATACTAGAGGACATGTTCTTGCAAAGAGGATATCCCCGTACTTTGTTAAAAACATTAGCATTAGAGGTAGTAAACAAGAGAGATTCCCTGTACCCTCCTTTATTGGGAAAAGGAATAGTTACAAAGCAATCTAACAATGAACAGAGTAATTCACTCTTAAAAAACAATTTCTTGTATACTTTTAATGAGGACTCAGATGTTGTTAAAAGCACTATCAACACTTTTTGGCCTATTTTAGCGTTAAATGAAGACATTCATCAGTTTTTACCTGACAAAGTAAGCTACACCAGGAAGAGGGATATTAACCTTAAAGGGTTATTTGAATTTAGAAAGGACAATAAAAATTTCAGAAACACAAGAAAATTGGGCACACAAAAATGTGGGGCCTGCAACCAATGTAGTTACATAATAGAAAAGGAGTGTTACTATTTAACTGCTAGGAAGATACATTTACACTCCTATGACAGATATACTTGTACAACCAAAGGGGTAGTATATCTGGGAGTCTGTCTGTCCTGTGACAGTTTTTATATAGGGAAGACAGAGAGAATGCTCAAAAGACGCATTTATGAGCACCTCAATGACATTAAAAGAAAAAGGGAGACAAATGCATTTTATAAACATTTTTTAAGTTGCCCTAATATGCAGCTAAAATTTTTTGTAATTGAACATGTCAAGCAGGATGCCAGGGGTGGGGATTGGGAATCTCGCCTAGAAAATCGCAAACTAATTTGGCAGATTAAGTTAAATGCCACCGACCATCCTGGCCTTAACGACAGTATCAGCTTGAAGAGTGTATTAAAAATAAATAGAGACAAATTGCATTAACTATATTGGCTGAAGACATCCACAGGTTTAATGTATGGTTCTCCTCTTCCATCATTTTTACTTCTCACCTTACAGAGATAGGGCTCAACCTCTCTTTCACAAATAGATACTGTCTACATTCTAAGCTTTGTTCCCTGATACTTGTTACAGAAGCATTAATTACATAGAAAGGAAGAGCTATAGCGAGCTTGTTTAAACAAGCTAAAGAACACTTAGACCATGTTTAGCTTCTGATTTTTTTCACAATGTGAAACACTTCTTAATACTTAAAAGTGAACACAAAACATTTTCATTTTGTGTATATATTTTTATGATATAACTAAGAGCATACACATCCAACTTGGTAGATTTTAGAATTTTTATGTCAGCATATATTTATGTCAACTTTGCACTTTGTATTTTTTATGAATCACACAGACTTTTAAACTGCATTTTTTAACAGCACAAGGTTTGTTAATTGATGTAATTAGCAAGTGCTACAAACATCACATGATCAAATGCTTTTAGTATATAAAGGATAGAAAACATTCATTTAATTCAACTTGATAAAGCCTGGTACAACCAGCGAAAGCGCTTGTTTGGAGAGTTTGTTTGTTTGTCAAAATAAAGGATTTTACCTGCTTTTGGAACTACAACTGTTGCTGTCCTTGGGTTACTTCGAAGTGCACTAGAGCCATTCATTTTGCAACTATATTGGCCAGTTGAACCACGCTGTTTTCCTGCTTTTGAATACAGAAAACACAAAATTTCATTTACAGCTTGATGACATGTATATGGAATTTATATCTAGTGGATATGACAGTAGGATGTTAGTTGAGCTAAAAAATAAAACAATAGCCGATAGAGATACTATCCTTAAACCTACTTATCTAGAAGGAATTAATATCTCTGAGAATACGCAAAATAGCACTAAAATTAGATTTGTTACCTCTTTTAATGCTAAAACACATCTGATTAAACAAGTCATACAGAAAAATTGGTTGATCCTTATGGCTTGTATGAACGTCAAGAAAGTTTTAGGTGATAGACCTTATTTCTCTTATAGAAATGTGAAAACATTAAAACAAAAACTTTGCTATAAGGATTTCAACTTTTTTTTCCACTGCAGTGTCTGCTAATCCTGGCACATATAAATGTTTTAACTGTTCCTGCTGCCCTGACATTTTTGATCAAACCAGTCACCAGTTTAGACATCCAGTAATGAGTAAATTATATTCCTTTAATCTAAAAGCTTTTTGTACTACTACCTCTGTTGTTTATATGGCTACTTGCTGCGAAAGCCCATCATTCTATATAGGAAAAACTACAAGAAAACTAAAGGATAGAATAGTGGAGCATAGATCAGAAATTAGGAGAGCAGTAGCCACAAATGCATTATATAAACATATACTTGAAAAAGGTACTCATCACAGATTTTCTTTTAGGGTTATTCATATTGTTAAACCAACACCACGAGGAGGTGACACTAATAATTTACTTGAATTAAAGGAATATGAATGGATAATCAGGTTAGCAGCAGATCAACCACCAGGACTTAATGATGTTATAACTTTATAACCTGTTCTTAAACATTTACAACACACTAAACTTAAATAATATTATCATTGTAAAAACATTTTTAATAATGTTATTTTATTAATTGTATATATTTGTTTATGTGTCATATGACCATGGGGCTGCTGGTCATGTGATAGTGACCCTGTATAAATTCAGTATGTTATTCATTTGTAACTTGTAATGCACTGAGGAAGGGTTTTTTATGCCTGAAAGCTTTGCTGTGTTTTTATAAAGTGGTTTCTCCAGTAAATGTATTTTTGTTTCATTGTTGCTCTTTTGGCTACGTTTATACATAGACATAGCTTACCCCAGTGCAAGCAAGCTTAAATCCAGTTACTGCTGCTTACAAATGCCTACTCCTGCGCTAATTTCTTTAAAAGAAAAACAAAAGGGTCGATAGGAAAGTGGTGAAAAAGGGGCAGAAAGAGGGCAAGACAGTAGGGGAAATAGCTAGGCATTTGCAGGAAGGGTGTAGAAAAGGTCCATAGCTGCCCATTTCTTCTACAGCAATAGCTGTGCATATACACTGCATTTGGAGGTTGATTTGGAGCCTCAAACCCCTGGGAGAGGGGTGAGGACAACACAAATTGATTGTGATGCCAATTAGACCAGATTACTTGTGTCCAGTGGATAAGTGTGCGAAATGGACAACTATGTATGGGGCATGATTTTTTTGTGGGAACAGATTGCCCTTTTATTTTTCAGGTGAGAGTGAGATGTTGGGGAGGGGTAGTAGGAATAACTGGGGAGGTAGGTTGGGTAGGTTAACAGACAAGATAAACAAGACGCATACAGGGGTAGCATATGACACATGTGGGGGGTAAACACCTTGGACGGGGTGGGGTGTTTGGAAGTCGCAAGCCCATGAGCCCCCAAATAGGAACAGTGGGATTGAGGTCCCCACCCATGGACAGTCACCACCGCACCTTCATGGCCCCAAAGATTACTGCGATGGGGGCTGTGTAGGAGGGGCAGGCTCACCGTCTAATTGCACCACTCGGCCATCAAGCTAGCATAGCTGGTCTCAAAACTCCAGATCGAACTCCCTACGCACCATGGCCCAGACATGTTGATAGATGACAGGTTCCCCTCCATGGCCACTACCAGGGTGGGCGAGCCCCATCCCCTGCAGCTGTTCCACCCAAAGCAGGGCCCATGGGGGAGGAGGTCCCAGGCTGGGCCCCAGATGTACTGGTACCCGGTGCCCTAGCCATCTGAGGTGGGACAGGTGAGCCGCTGGGACTGGCCTTCTCATATGAGCTATGTTGTAGCAGGTTTATGACAGATATGGGTTAGTAACAGTCAACAGCATTCAGGATTAGTTATAACAGCATGCATAGGTATTTCCATTAATCCGAAACACCAGATGTAACACAGTTGCAGAGCAAGCAGAACACATGCATATATGGAACAACAGTGGCCATTACAAGAGCATGCAGGTTTCATTGATGGCAACAGGCCACCAATATGGGTGTATTTTAACATGGCACATGCATAGAAACAAATGTGAATATTTATAAACCATTAGGGCATATGTCCCAACAAATGTTTGGAGTGTACACATACCAGTTGAGGAGTGTCATTGGGTTATTTTGCACATATGGTAGGGGTGAGAGAGAGAGAGCTCAATTAACAACTAATATATCCTTGTAGTTTTCACAGCATTCTTAGTCACTGCAGTGATCTTTCCCTTACATGTATTATTACACTATCCAATGGCCTTATATTGTACACTGGCATGTTTATAGATTATTATATACGTGAACTGTGTCTTATACAGGTGTGACAAGATGCAGGTGTTAATGCAACATATGTTGGGTATTGCTGTCATACACTTTGGGTGAGGTACTAAAATGACAGGTATGTTGTCATATACATTATATGACTATGTACACATTTGACTATCAGTTATATGCCATTAACAGCTGCCTACATTTCTGGGATCATCACACTGCTTTTTCAGGGGAACAGGGTACCAGGCTGGTGATATGGGCCATTTATCTGGAGATGCTGGACAGACTGGAACAGTTGTGGGGTATGAATATGCATACAACTGTCTTTCTGAACATTCTAGCATATTCTGTATAGCTGTTGGGAGTAATTATGCATACAGCTTTCTATCTGAACATTGTAACAAAATTTGTACAGGTGTGGGGTATGATTATGCATACAACTTACTATCACTCCCGGGATTCTCAGCCCTGCTGTGTGTGACAACAACATTTTAGTTAACATCACAGTACACTGTGCCATCAGGGAATTGATGTGAAGCATTCTACTGTTTTCTATCTAAGTCTCCCTCACTTGTACAATATATCTGACCTCTTGGCACTTCCAACATTGTTATACAGAGCTTCATACACATTTTATCTGCATACCACAGCATGGGTAACACTGCTTAATACAACAGTACTATATATAGTATGCAA
The DNA here is from genome assembly GCF_019279795.1 of Protopterus annectens. Classification (NCBI taxonomy): domain Eukaryota; kingdom Metazoa; phylum Chordata; order Ceratodontiformes; family Protopteridae; genus Protopterus; species Protopterus annectens. Next base: position 1,449,876,152 of record NC_056746.1, on the reverse strand, counting down.
CAGTTCAACTACATATGAAGGAAGAGCAAACAGAAGCACTCCAGGGGTTAAACCTTTATTCATAGAATATTGCACATGTATTCCTACTGGCACAACACTTTCTAAGGCTCTTATATTTATTTGTTATGACAGCACATGCAGAGAAATAGTAACCTGCCTCGCGACACAGCCTTTGCAACCTAGCATCATGGGCTTGCTGATTCGTAGCCCACTCATTTGCAGCTGTTGGAGGAATACAGTGATATTTAGCCATACCTATCCATAGTATACACAAGCTAGGCAATTCTTAACTACTTAGTGGAATGAGTACTTACTCAGTACTGGGGCTAATGCCCGAGTACTGAGTACTTACTCAGTACTGGGGCATTAGCCATCTGCCGAGACTCCTGGATCCACTGTTCCAGTACAACCCCCCTCTGCCACTTCAGGTCAGCATGGTGGTGCCTGACCTGTTCACCAGTCCGGGGGATAACTGTGGCACTGTGTCACAGGCGGGACTGTCCCAGGCCTCTGTTTTATAATGCGAGCCCTGGTACTGGCCCACCAGTAGTCCCTCCTCATGGTGTTTTACCAGGTGCCATCCCATGAGTTTTGATTCTTGGATGCCCCAGCACTGTGCTCTAAAATGAGTGCCTTCACCTACAGCAGCCATTCTGCCTGCAGTAGGAAGCTACAACCAGTTATGGAATGTATTCCACACCTGTGTGGTTTAAATATGGCCAGTTACTTGCACTTTTTTGTGATTGTCCGGGTTTGAAGAGGCTAAGCTATGGGCACGCCTGCTTACCTAAGGTTGGCAGTGCTTAAAGGGATATGCTGGTACGCATATTGGATTGACTCCTTTACACATTGCTTACTCTTACTAAATTGAGCTGATTAGCATTGCTTAATAGTTAAGTTGCACTATATGTGCCTTCTGGCAGTGATGTATTTTTCATTACATGTGTCTGGTATTCGTGATTCATACGTACATACACTGTATAGAGACCTGGGGACTTCTACACTTTATTACAATAACACCTCACATCTGTGCTTACTGCAGTACTCCAGTTCACATATTTTTGTTATGTAGCAAGTTATACCACATCACACTGTACATAGATTCAGTTCACGTTTGGTTTGATTTTCCTATGGTGAGGATTAGTTTGGCACCTCATTCGTCTTTATTGCT
>NC_056746.1:1449794981-1449869981 GCF_019279795.1 Protopterus annectens | reverse complement strand
ATCTGTGCTTACGCTTGCTTAGTGCTGAATTGTTCATTATGGTACTGACTCTTCACATGTGCATTTCATGCAGTACTCCAGTTCACATTTAAATGTTATTTAGTAGGTTAGACAGCAATAAAATGTAAATATCTGTTCGTATACAGATTTCACATGGAAAATGGCATGTGCTGCAGAGGGCCTCGAACCGGGAATGCCTGCTTGTTAGGCGGATGCTCTGATCACTACACTATTGTTGTGCTGTTTCATTTGCATATATCTTCCTTGTTATCCTCTTCAGTCTTTTAAGCTTCTTTAACCATAGCTAAGCGGGGCACACCCGTGTACCTACGGTTAGCTGTACTCAGAGTTTTAGGGATAAATACAGGGGTTATTTCTTTTTATTTTAATGTCCTGTTGCTGTTGTACACATGGAGGACTGTTGGTCGGGATATGCAGACACTACGAGCGGTTCCGCTTGTTTATTTACAGTTTCTGCTGTTCTACTTTGCAGGGATATGTTTATTCTGAGAGCTCTGCTCTCAGACATGCCCCCTGCACTCGTCCATGCTCCATGTATAATTAGGAGGTCAGGCAGCATGCCTTCATTAATATACTTGGCGTGCTGCCATCCTCCTCCTAAAGGGCCACTTCCGTGCAGGACTAGCCTAGTCTTGCATGGAAGATTGGTGAATCCGGGGGAATGCTTATCTAATGAGTAATAATATATTTAAGAACAATGCCAGCCAGAGAATAAAGGCTCTAATGTCTATATATTTTGTAATATGATATTTTTTTTCCTTTTTATTCTATTATGCTTTGAGACTACTTTTTAAATGTTTATTATTGGCCGTGTGACTAATTCCAGGTGTATAACTGTTAGAGTATGCATTTTTAAATCTGTTCTGATGAAGTCTGAAGTCCCAGGCAGGAACAAAAGCACTTAACTGATTTCAATAAATCTAGTGTTTTTGTCACAGCTTCATTGTCTGTAGATTTTTTGTGAAACTTTTGTGAGCTGTGTGGACTCTGACCTTTGAGTCTTTTATTTTTTGTTTGATTACTTGTTTTAAATGTGAAGTCTCCTACATTCCTGATTATTTTTAATTGTTTGCAGGATGGCAGTAATGTCCTCTCAAGTTTTGATTGCGGCTTTTTCCCATTAACAAGACAAAGGACATGTTAATTCAGATTTGCATACCATATGGTGAATTAACAAATTTAGTGCAGCTCCTCAAACCTTCACATATGCCAGGATGTTCTAACGGTGTTGAACTTAATTGGTTCAACAGTAAACCTTCTATGAAGCACATTATGCTTAAAACAAGTAAGACATTTTCACAACAGATTAAAAAAAAAAACATTTGAAGAAATTTCTAAACTTGCAATTGGGCAGTTGTTATTTAAAAGACAGTGTGGCACAAACTAGAGTGCTCATGGGATTAAGGTGTTCTATATTTCTAAAAGATTGCAAGAAGGTAAAGAATTTCACATGAAATTGTTAAAATTGTTTGAATGTGGTTATGTAAGATATTGATTTTAATTCATGACAATGACAGAAAACTTGATGCATTGCACAAAGTTATTCAGTCTGAATATCAACTCTGTGCTTCTGCTGAATCAATAAGTCATCTACTCACAGTTGAATGAAGTTTTTATATAGATATACAACTTTTCTATTAGCATTATCAGCCACTAACTTAAAAAATGTAATAAGATGTTAAGGAATATGAATATAATACGTATCCACTACCTAATAATGCATTTAACAACAAGTAATATCACTAACTCTATTAATGAGCATGAAAAGTTTATTTAGTTAACCCCAATCCCAGTTTTAGCCCAGGATGCTATTCTCCTGTTAAGTTGGTTGGAGTGCCTTGCAGAGAAGCAGACACAAAACAGGCAACAAGTGTGAAGAAATTCATCAAGACTAACAGGGAGAGAGAGGAAGGAGGAAGGGATGACAGAAGATGCAATTCTCCATGCATACAGCAGACAATGGCATTCAGTTTTACTAGAAAGGGTTTGATATATTTAACTATTGTCATTAAGAATATGATGTTCACACATATTTTTAAAATTTAACAACATTTTCTTGATGGCATTTTTATACTGTTGAGTAGAAGTATTGAAAAACTTGATGAATTCTTTGGATATATTCAAAATACAGTGCCTTTTTCAACCCATTCCTAGTTCTTTGTTTCTTTGTGGTATCAGTTACTTGGATACTTTTTAAATATATATTAAATCAAAAATTAAGTTCCACAATTTATTATAATCCTAATTTTTCAAATTATTTGAATAATCACCCCCACTTCAAGAAAACTTCATCCAGAACCACTTCAAGAAAACTTCATCCAGAACCATCAAAGCTAAGATAATGATATTTTCTTGATTAACTACACTTGGACTTGCTTTATACCACAATCACTGCTGTTTTTGGCATTTTTAAAGCATACATTTAATTTTTTGACAAAAAACGTCATTTCTTTGTTGCCTTTTGTAGTCTGTGTACATCCAAACCTCTTTGCAGAAGAGTGAATTTGACAAGGTCTTAGTTGTTTGGGGGAAGTTTGTTATTTAAGCTGCATTTAAGAGCTGCTTTTGCTGTGCTTTTACATTAACAAATTCCAGGATCAGACATCTTGTGGCAGGAGGTGTACATCTGGTCTGTTTCATTTGAGAAGCATTACAGGAAGCTCAAAGTGTGGATATTTATTGACTAGAGGGCATAGGAGTTAGTTTTCAAGCTTCTTTTTCTGCTATATATCAGTCAAGTTTACACAAAGCTGACCACCAGGCAGGGGCAGTTAGCAGTGCCCTGTAGAGGAGCAAATGTCTAGACAGTAAAGTTTACTTTCAAAGTTAAGATTAGATCTGAGACCTGGTAAACAGTGTGGCATTGTGCAGAAACAAGCTTAGACTAGCTAGCTTGCACATTGTATAAAATGAACGTATCTTAGCATTATATAACATCTTGCTTTTAATCCAACAATCTAGTTTGCATATTCAATGCCACTACCATATCCTAGCACTATATAACATATCCTAGCACTATACAACATCTGGCCCTTAATCCCAGAAACTAACCTAGGAGACCCCTGTTAACACCCAATCCTTAATGAAGTGCCCAGTACAAGAAATTAATCACAAACAGACACAAGCATGTAAAAAACATCTCTGTCAACAACTAAATATGCAATGCAGCATAGAGGACAGTATGCCACCACTATTTTGTGATAAACCAAAACTGTGAACACCAAATAAAGGACAAAATCAATTGCGCAGTGGTGCAGTGGTTAATGCTGTCACCTCACAGCAGGAGGTTCTCCGGTTCGATTCTCAGCTGGGGTGCCTTCTGTGTGGAGTTTGCATGTTCTCCCTGCATTCATGTGGGTTTCCTCCGGGTACTCCGGTTTCCTCCCACATTCTAAAGACATGCTTCTGGAGTATTTCTCCCTGGGCCTCCACTGAAAACAGGATCTGTGGAACCTAGTCAGACTTTCCCAGTCAACAAATGTTAAATAAATAAAATAAAAAAATAAAAATAAACAAGTAAAGTATTAAGTGTGCCCCTGCTGTGCCCCTGCACAAACCCTGACTAACTAAATTGTTTACCTCTTTCACTTCTATCTTCCTACTTCGTTGGTCCACTTTCACCCTTTTACCCCTCTTATGTACAGAACTGCTCTCCTAATTTGCTTTTTTTTTCTTGATTCTATCTTTCAACCTACATCTACTACAACCTTCCTATAATGCTTCTATATACTAAGTTTTGCATATAGATTCAATGTTTACAAGTATATTATACCTTCTTTAGTATACTACCCTTAAAAGATTTTCATTATGCTACATTTACTAAGAGTAGTTCATCTTCTGTTAAAAAAAAAAAAAAAAAAAAAATTTTAATCATTTGTTGGTATAATGTTTTTATGTAACAATTACTACTGTCTATATTGTTTATGTTATATCCTCTATTAATTTTGTATGTTTTTCTGGAACTTTTCTCCCCGGGCCTCTACTGAAAATGGACATGTATCCAGTTAGACTAGCCCAGTCAACAAATGTAAAATAAAATAAAATAAATAAAAAATAAATAAAAGTGTTTTCATCCACTCCTTAATCTTAAATAGCCAAACCACTTACAAGACCAGACAACTTGGATATGCAATTTCCAAATGTCTCTGTGGCCAGCTTGGTACATTTGTGTATCCTTAGGCAATGTAGTAATTGCCTCATGTTCTCAGTCCATCAGTTAGTCATTAAAGAAAATAACACTGTAGGCAAGTGATGTAAATATACAACTTCCTTGGAGACAAAAATCTCAAATACAAATGAAGTTGTCAGGAATATCACACTACAACCCCCACATATACTGTTCACCACACACACACAGATTGTCTTATGCTGAGGAACTTAAATGACACCTTCCCATTTCTTAAAAGCCACCTAAAGTCAATGGCAACACTGCTCCTCTGCAATCACTAAAGTACACACAAAAATCAACACCAAACATCTTATATAAGCCTACACCTAATGTTCCCCCCAGTACAAAGCCCATATACTTTACCTAATATTCTTGTCATTGGGGACTTCATTGTGTGACACACAGATGCCCCACTTGCCAGGTTAGACAAGGAGAAAATTTTAGTTGCCTTTCTGGAGCCAGGATCTGTAGTATCACTCATGTACTCAAGTCACTGGACCACAAGTACCAATATGATTCTATTGTAGTCCATGCAATTGTAAATGACTTGAAATGTACCTTACTGGACTATATGAAAAAAGACATAATGGATCTCTCTAAATATGTGTCACAGATAGCTATGAGCCTTGTACTGCGCAACATTTTACCTTCACCAAGGATGATACCACAGTACGAACACAAAATTACCGATTTTAATAATTTTCATAGTCTCTGGTGCCACTCCAGGGGGATATGATATCTGATAGCATGGGATAACATGGTCAAAGGGCCATGTTGCTTTGCCAAAGATGAGTGGCACCTGTCCCCCCTAGACTTTTGGATATTGGCAAAAATTTTATCTAACCCCCCCCTTAGAACCTTTTTTTAGGTAATGCCAAAAAGACAAAACTACCAACATAATGAAAAAGTCCACAACCTACCTTAAGGTGTTAATTTTCAGTTCTTGGAATCTAAACAAAAAAAAAAAAACGCACCCCCTTCAAGCCCTCCTTAGACATCTGTGCCATGACTGAGACTTGGTTTAAAGCCATATAAAGTACTCAAGAAGTGCAATACTGCAGTGCTTTCCACACATTTAGACCAAGGGTGAGAGGGTGGCCTAATGGTTAAGGTGTTTGCCTTACAAACACACAGTGCAGGGTTTGAGTCTCACAAGGGATAATTGGCTAGGCTTACAATGGCTCCCAAGGGCAGTTAGCTTAGTACTAATCTATGAATCTATGAAAGAAAAGCATAGACTGGGGTCAAAGGTGAAGGTGATTGATCTATGTCAACAACAAAAATATCTCCAGCTTGGTTAAACAGGATGATACCATGGAGCTCATCCACATGCAAATCACCATAGATAAGCTCTCTCACTATATCATAGCTAGCTACAGGTTGCCATCTATGCCCATAGAGTCTCACGACTTTTGTCTAAATCTACCAGAGACACTGACCATCCAACCAAGCACCTTATTCATGGGTGACTTTAACTATCCCTCTATAGACTGGGAAATGTACACTGCCTTAGACTCACAGTCACAATGCTTCTTGGACTTTATTAACACGAATACTCTGGAATAAATAATGTACCATCAAACCAGGAGATCAAACATACTGGATCTAGGGGTTCCTATTAGAAGACCGAAGCTGCATTCTTTCAAATGCATCTTGGTTGAACTTAAAAGATTGAAAAGGCAAAATATCGAAGCGGCTTATAAGTGAATTCTTTCCCTGGGAAAGAATTTGTTTGGCCGCTTTGTTACTTTGCCATTTTCGACACTGTAGTGCGGTCTCAGAGTTGGTATATTTAAGTATGGGGGTGTGGGGGTGAAGTCTTCCACTTAATGTAATGTTTACAGTGTTTTCTTTTCTTTTTTTTTTTTTTGGGACAGCAATTTTTTTCCCTTGGAAAAAAATTGTTGTTCTGACAGTTCAGCATTATAAGCTTTCACTTACATAGGGTTGATTAATCACTGTCCACTTTTTTAAGCATTTGGTGATGTAATATAGACCAAGATCTGGTATGCCTCATTAATGGAAGGTGTTGCACAGCCCCTTGTGTCATGTTCTCACTAGTGATGTCGGATCACAAAGCTCTCTGATTTGAAGTAAAAGTCAATCCAGAAAATACAGTTAAACCATTAACAGGAACTATTTAAAAGCAAACTACATCCTATTAAGTGACAGTTTGTCAAAATTCAAGGGGGCCCCAACCCCGAGACAACAGATACCTCTCCAGAATTATTCACAGTTACTGCACAAACATGTGCATGGCTGCATAGAGGCTGCTGTAACTACCTAAAATAAACAGTAAAAATAAACTACAAGGGAGAAATTCTTATCTAAACAAGGTATATAATAAAAGAAGAAAAATCACGGCCAAAATCAAGAAAAACAACTCCCTGAAAGACAAGTGCTCTCTTATGCAACTAAACAACAATCTGTGAGTTCTAATTAAGTCTACCAAGGCCAACTATGAGTTCAGGGTAGCCTTGTAGGCTAAGGACAATCAGAAGGCCTTCTTCAGCTCAGGACAATCAGAAGGCCTTCTTCAACTATGTCCAGAACCTTAGAGGTAACACACAACAGTGTGCTGAACTGGTGGTAAATGGTACCACCTACATCGATCAGGGTAACAGCAAATCATCTTGCTGATAAATTTAGCTAAAATTTCACCCCCACTCCCCCAGAGCTCCACCAGATGAAATACCCTACAACATGCTCTCCAGGAATCAGCATGGACTAAGTGCTGGTAGCAACACTCAGTAAAGCCAAGAACACTGCCTCCATGGGGTCCCGACAACATTCCAGGTTGCATCCTGAACAGCTTAAAACATACCCTTTCAGGAACACTTGAGGTGCTGTTCAACTGCAACCTTGGAATGGGTTCATTCTAAGTGAATGGTGTACCAAAAGAGTCATTCCTCTCCACAAGGGCAGACCATCAACTGACACAGGGAACTACAGACCCATCAGTCTACCTAGCCTAATATTCAAAGTCATAGAACAAATTATCATGGAAATGATAAACATGGATATTGGCAACCAACAGATTCTGAAGCTATCCCAATCTGGCTTTGTTAAAGAAAGGTAATACCTACTTAAGCTGGTAGAGTTCTTTGATAGAGTTACCAAAATAGTGGTTGATAGAAAAACACTGCATACAGTGTATCTTGGCCTGGCTAAGGCATTTGATAGAATACCTTTCTCAGGAATTGTTGACAAGCTCTCTGAGCTTGGTGTAAACACTTATATAACTCACTGGAGTGCCAGCTGGCTCTCAGACAGGACCCTAGAAGTCAGGATCAGTGAGACCACCTCCTCCAAGAGACCAGTCACCAGCAGAGAATCCCAGAGCTCTCTGCTGGGCCCACTGCTATTTGGCATGTACTTCTTGAAAGTCAAGGCTAACATTCAAGGACACTGGCTCATCAAGCTTACAGATCTCTGTAAGTTGGGAGCTATTATAGTTTCTCCCCAGGACACTGATGTTTTGCATATGAGTTTAATACAGACAAATGACTGGTGTCAAAGCCATGGCCTAAACTTCAATACCAAAACATGCATTATAATACCTTTTGGGAAACTGTCAGCACAAGTTATTTAAACCATTGATAAAACACCTTAAGAGTCAATCCAATACCAAGTAATCTGGGAATATATGTAGACAGCAATCTGACCTTTGGCCAATGTGTAGCTAAGATAATAAGAAAATCATTCTATGTTGCCAAACATATTGGTAAGGATATGCCCTTTGGCATGTATCTAACCAGACATGTAATAGTTGGAATGCCCACAGTAATTTTTCACCAAGAGAATTCAAAGCAAGAATACCCTGTCCTACACTGATCACCTAAAGGCTTTGCCTCTGTATTCCATTTGCTACAGGCTGCTGAAAGGCAATCTTTGCTTTGCTTGCAGGGCTTTCTCAGACCAGCAATACTAGATCTGTTACACATGTACAAAACAAACTGTACCAGAAAGACTGTATCCAGAACTTCACTTGTGACATAAACAGAATGTGTTGGAGAGGCAGATAAATGTCCCAAAGGATCCCCACACTATGTTGTCTATTCCTTTTTTTAACATTCCATGATGTCTGGCTCTGTAACTAAAAGTTTCTTTCTGACCATACTTAACCTTACTTGAAATTAAAAGATGAGTATGTTAAATTATTTGGTCATGTTAAAAACAATGTCACATTTTTTGTTCTTTAAAAATTAGAAAACTCTGGGTTGACAATATAGAGGAAAAAGTATCTTTTACAAAAAAAGTGCAGCACACCCTTATGGCCTTTATAGTAGCAGTATTAGAGCATCTAACTTTAAGACATGACGTTGTTGAAGTAGACAGGACTTATCTAAACAAGGACTCAGAGTTTTAGAAAAACCCTTGAAAGTTAACAATGAAAAACATATTCAGCAGTAGTAGTTTGTTAAAAAAATCCTATATCATACTCCTACACAAAGGACACATCTCTTAAATTATTGACCCTTGCAATTCTCCCAGCACTACCCAAAACTCTTTGTGTATTCACAACCAGATTTCACAACACATCTAATAAACTCCTATCTTTTATACAACATAGATTTGCCTATATCTTAGCACAAATGCATCATTTCTTGAGACAGTACAGCAAAAGCTAAATAATGGCTAATCAGTTTTTACCCTGATCCTTGACCTGTCAAAGACTTTTGATACAGTATCACATGCATTATTAATGTACAGACTTTCATTTCTAGGTATAAACACTGAATCATCCTGGTTAAGAAACTACCTGTCTGACAGAGTGCAGTGGGTAAAAATGCCTGGCTTCTGTAATACAATATACTGATGACTCAGCACTAGGCTGCTTCCCAAAGTCCCTGATGCTCCAAACCCTAACCCACAAAGCCTTCAGATCTGTAGATAAATTATTCCACAGCCCCCCCCCCCCCCCCAAAAAAAAATGATCTGCAGGATGAGGTTGCCAAATGGTTAAGGTCTTTACTATCACAGATACAAGGTTCATGGTTTGATTCTGACCTCTGGTTATCAGCTAAGCTTCTAAAGGCAAATACTAGGCTGTTAGTCTGGAGATTATGAACCTTTTCTACAGCAAATAAAACCTTGTCCATACACTTACTGTTGGCTGAAAAAATGTGTATATTAAGGGGATTTGGTAAAAAACCCATGCAAAGTTCTTATTAGGTACCATAAATGAATTTCTGAAATTTGACCAACACATCTAAAATATTATCCAAAATGCAAACCACAGAATTTGCCTACTTTAAAAAGCCAAACCGCACCTCACAACTCAAAGTAGAATAACCACTCATTTCTTCCTACTACCTGTCTTATTGTATTTCTCATTTGCTAAATATAGACAAACTGGTAAAAATAGAATAATGCTACAACAAAATGTTTCAATTATTATAGCACTTACGACTTCAGAATGTGTCACTGCACAGCTCTTAAGAAACTGCAGGAGTAAGACCTTCCAAATCTACTTCAATATGCCAAAGTTAAAGTAGATTTTAAAAATTTATATAAGCTTGAATTAATCCCATCAATTACTACACATGAGGTATGAAGCATAGATCTCAAAATCAACTTTTACTTCAAATAGTGATGGCCAATATCAGCCATAGCAAAGCTTTCTTCTCAGTAAACATATCCAAACTCTGAAATATACCAAATACATAAAATAAGCTACAGCATATCTCAACTTTAGGGTTAAATTAAACGTACACGCAAATAGTTGATGGATAAGTAAATGGTCTTGCCCACCAGGATAGCATCTACTCCGAGGACTTCAAACCAACATTTGTTTCACTATAACCCCCAGCTCTAAATGTACAAATGTAGTAGAAGAGATGTAAAAAAGTACCAGAAAGATAATCATCTATTTTTGCTGTATATTGTAATCTCATTTTCGTATACTTTGTGCTGCTAATTTGTACCTACTGTGACTCCTGTTTTTTTATGATTTATGATTTTTTCTACCTAGGCATCCATAGAAAAGAGGACTTTGCCCACAAACAAGGTTTTATTTGCTAAAAAAATGCAACAAATGTGTAAAATAAAATATTATCCTCCTTCAGTTTTGCTTCAGAAAATCACTATCTCACGATGTAGGACAGCATGGAAAATATTTTGTGCAACTATTTTATATATATATATATATATATATATATATATATATATATATATATATATATATATATATATATGCATATTATACCTTTTAACTGTCCAGATTTTTGCCTTGTATTTTGGTCTGATCCTCATAAAATTAGTGGTTTTCTGGCAAATCATTGAAGATTGAAGTCAATAAATATTTGAACTTCAGACTTCATACCCTTCAGAAAAATGCATGCTAACACAACACCTTCCATTTTACCAACTTTCTAAGTTTATAAAAGCTATATTTTTAAAATTGTCTCTATTTTTGGGCCCCCACCATTATTTTTGGCTTTGTCCAGATCGCTTGTACTAAGAGGGTGAAAAGTATGATATATATGTGTGTGCATGTATGAGTATATGTATATATATCTATATATACATATATCTATATATATATATATATATATATATATATATATATATATATATATATATATATATATATATATATATATATATATATAGATATAAAAGCTGGTCGAACTTTTAAAAGCTCGATTTTCATATGGCCGAGACCATATGATCGAACTTTTAAAAGTTCAGATGATCTGAATGGGGATCTCCATAAAGCGCGGACCGAGAAGATTTACCTTTACCGCAATGTAGGGTGATCTCGGAGTTGGTATATTTAAATAGCGGGGGGGGGTGGTACAGGGGGGTTTGCCACCCTGCTAGCACTGTTTAGTTTTTTTTTTTTTTGTTTATTTTTTTTCACATTTTCGAGCATTCAAATGCTTGATCATATGGTCTCAGCCATATGAAATTTGAACATTTGGATGTTCGATTATGTGACGTAGACTCAAATATATATATATATATATATATATATATATATATATATATATATATATATAAAAACCGAAATTTTATAGATTTGTCCAAGATGAAGATAAATGAGTATATCACCCAATATTATCGAGGAGCATTTTTGATCATTATTGAGAATTGTTCTATGCTGCTTTATCACGTAATATAAATACTGAAACAGATGATTTTAAAGGCTCTAATGGGGTACTGACTATCTCATAAAATAAATATTTTTTTACAGGTAATATTTTATTGAAATAACAAATAAATATGATGTTAACATCAAAAGAGGACCATTTAGAGATACAAACCACAACTTTATACAGAAAATCTAATTAAGACTCCTAATAATCACACGGATGCCAATTATAATAAAAGATTTCCCAATATTCACTGAGAAACAACTTGAGGCCGGATTCATGAAGGCTTGAACAGAGTCTAAGAGTAGTGTACGATGTCAGACAGGTAATATGTCTGCCGAGCGATTCAGCAATAAACCGGCAGGGGCGTGCATGAGAGCTCCTAAAACTACTCTTGCACGGACAGTGTTATGTTATGCAAATTACGTCATTTGCTGCTGAAAGCTATGCAAATGAGGTAAATTTGCGATCCAGGAAACACTAACCTGTCCGTGGAAGAGTAGCGTTATTTGCAGAAATGTACTCCGTTGGTAACGGAGTATCGTTCTGCAAATAGCTAAAAGGATTTATGACAGCTCTAAATAAAGGATGCATCCAGTTGAGGAAGCATGCCAATGGCCAAATATAAGGTCATTGGCATTTTTATAGGTTGAAAATTAATAAAAATTAATTTTTATTTCCCCCCCCCCAATCTCCGATGTTTAAGCATAGCACAGCATTGCACAAACATGCGGCGCTTTAAAAAACAGAAAATAATTAAAAAATAGACAAAACTAGGCATGTTTAATAAAAAGATTATTCTTCCATGCAGGTGAATGGCAGGCTGAAGACAACATGGCTACTGAGTAGTGGTTGCTAAGGGTGGAAGCTCAGTTTGAGAGATGTAACCAAGCATTAGTAGGCAATCCTATGCAAATGAGTATAAGGATAGTGAATCCCAATTTTCCCTGGTATATGAGCCATGTCCCTAGAGTGTAAGTGTAGGAGTAGGGGAGTAGTAGAGTAGAAGATAGGTGACATCATGAGGGGGTATGTCCGAAAGACTGTAAGCTTATTGGAGCAGAGTGGCTTGTGTTTGCCATGAGTTGCTCAGGATTGCAAGAGCTGTGTCTACAGTTGTCCTAGCTGAAACCAAGAAACCGAAGGTGTACGCCGTGGATATATCTGAAATTTCTTGCAAACATGTTTACACTGTGTGCGCACGTGTGCACGCTTGTAAGCCTGTGTAAGCCTGTGTATGCGCGTGTGTGCTCGTGTGCGTGTGTTTGCACTTGTTTGCATGGCGCTGCCCCTTGTGGAAACAGAAAAGGAAGGAAAAGAAGTAGTAGGAAGTTAACCAAGAAGAACTAGCAGAGCTGCCAGGTGAAATAAATCAGAATCAGCCAATTACACAGGCAGTACACTAGCCCAGCCCAACACTTAAAACTCTGCAAACAACATTCCCCCGTGTTTTTCTCAAAAACACTGCAACACTGCATTATACAAAGAGTGAAAACTTAAAAAGCTTAACTCAGGCAAAAAAAATGTTAGGGGCTGCCATTGCTATTATAAGACAACATGTGCAAGATGCTGAGGGTGGTGCCATTGCGAATGCTGCTGAGCAACCCACAGTGAGGAGACAGAGAAAAGTGTACAGACCCAGGTTAACCTACCAGGGGCTACATGAGCTGGAGATAGTGGCGTGCTATAGAGTGGACAGAGACCTCCTGCAGAAAATTGTTGAGCTGTGCAGGCCACGCCTCACACACAGAACCAACAGAGGGGGAACCCATCCCAGTGGAAACCAAGGTATGTGTTGGCCTAAGAATACTAGCAACAGGTACCTTCCAGAGACCAACTGGTGATATGATGAGGATTTCACAGGCATCAGCATCCAGGGTACTGCACCTGTTCCTGAATGCCATGTCAGCACATATCGGTGATCATGTATATTTCCCCAATTCCCGTGAGGCATTGGCCAGCAATATGCATCTTTTCCAGCAAATAGCAGAATACCCTGAGGTAGTGGGTGCAATAGACTGCATGCATATACACATCAAAGCACCAGTCAGTGAGTAGGGTAGGGCCTACATCAACTGCAAGGGCTTCCCCTCCATTAACTGCTAGGTTGTGTGCGATGCCCAGGGCATAATACTGAATGTGTGTGCTGGCTGCCCTGGAAGCTACCATGATTCCCATATCTGGCATCTGACGCAGCTGTACCAGACATTTGCCAATGGGGACATCCTTGACGGTCACCTAGTGGGGGATGCTAGATATGCACTGGAGCCGTGGCTGATGACACCCATCAGAAATGCACACACACCTGAACAAGAACTCCATAATGAGGCACACGCACAAACACGAAATGTAATCGAGCATGTGTTTGGGATGCTCAAGTCATGGTTCCGGTGCCTGGACACATCTGGTGGACCCTTGCAGTACTCACAAACTACATGTACCCAAATTGTCATGGTATGTGCCATGCTACACAATATGATCCTGCGAAAACAGCTGCAGCAGGAACAGCATGGGGCAGGGCCAAACAGCCCCCCACCATTGCCAAGGCCATCACAGGCAGAGCGTGACTCAGAGGAGGAACAACCTGAGCCTGCCCCAGTAGGCAGAAGGAGGCATGCCCAGTATGCCTTGGCTTTGGCAAAGAGGCAATGCATAGCACATACACTGGCTCAGTAGGAACTCTGGAAATGATACCTCTCTCTGACTCGCACATAAAATAAAAGGGATGCATAACTTGACACTACCTGTTTTCAAACATGTATAGGGAGTGTACCATGTGCAGCCGACATAGGCAGCCCTGCAGCCCCACCTGAGACATGATTGCCATGTTTTAAGCAATATAAAGCAGTGCTAAGCAGCTTTTACCACTATTTAGTATATGTAAACAAAATTGCCCGCACTAACTAGCGCAACGTCGGGCAACGTTGAGCAATGTTGAGCAAGGTCGGGCAAAGTCAGGCAAAGTTGAGCAAAGTCAGGTAAACATGCTCATATTTGCGTTACTGTTCCTTAAACAGTCTGGTCTGCCCAGTATGAAAATAAAAAGCAGTGACAGGGCTCGAACCCAGGATACTGTGCAGTATAGTCACAGAACTGAATCACTAAGCCATTACAGCATTTCACTGGCACAGACACAGCAAGACAATTGTGCACTAATGCAAACACAAATAAATGCTGTATCATTCCCCTAAAGAGGCATATGGATAACCTCCCCCACAGGCCTATGCAGACAGAGAACAGCAGGCCAGGCGGTGTGATGTGGGTTGGGTAAGGCTATGAAGTCGCAATCTAATATACGTGACATTGGACGTTAAGATCTGTAGTACAGTAGTATACCTCAAGCCAGTACGATAGGCAACAGCACAGATTGAAATGGTGTACCTAACATAACAGTGCAGGCCTAGCAAATGTGTATAAGTGTCAGGTGAACCCCTCATCCTATGTACACCTACAGTAACAATCAGGTGTGCCCCCAGGTAGAAATGTATAAAGAATAGCTGTCCCCCTGTATGTAGAAATGTTGATAAGTCTATGCAAAGTGTCTCATGGAAGCCCTGCAGGCACAGCATGATCCCTGTTGATTTATGACACAAAGGTGAGCCCTGCAGTAAAAATACAACTTGATTTTCCACACACACACACACACACACACACACACACACACACACACACACACACACACACACACACACACACACACACATAGTATAAATGTCTATACCAGGTGTGCTCACACACTTCAACAAATGTAGTGGATTTGAGTCTGCAACATACTGAAAGGTCATACTGGGCATGGTCACACACTTAGGCCATGTCTGAGTACAGCACTGGGCCACACATATCTGGCAGTTGCATGCTTTATCCCAGGAACCTGTCACTATTCACCAATCCTGCCTTTTGCACACAGTTATATGAAAACAGACACATATAATATATTGGAACCCTGTCATAATCAAACTATGTACCACAAGTACTTAAGTTGTTCACAGAAAGTGAAAAAGCAAAGAAAATCAATAAACCTGCAATCAGTATCATCAATAAACAATGTGCACACCAAACATTATCCAATCCATGTTCTGGCAAAAAAATCTGTGAAGGAGTCCATAGAGAACTATGACGCTTCCTTCCGCTATGTCATAAATAGCAATGTACACTCATATATGTCCTGAGTCAGTGCAAACTGTAAATGACTGACATTGCCAACATCCTGTCAGACAAGCTCATGCATACATACCCCCCTCTCACTGACAAAAGGCCCTATCGTCATACCTAGAGATTGTGAAAGCACAGATATCACATATAGCATGGGTAAACGGCTCCTGCCAAACCTGAAAACACGGCGTCTAAGGGATTACATTGTTTCCCTAGCTGTGTCATGGTATGTGAACAAACAGACCCTGTACCTGAATAGTCTGTTGAGCCTCACCCTCTGTACAGGATATGAAACTATTGAATGTGTTACAGCAACATTTGGCACACTCCACAAATGTTGGTGCACAACAGACCATGGGAGCTATTTTCTTAAAAGCCTATTATGCCTGATTTGCAAGGCCATGGAGTTCATCATGATGGAACTCATAAACAGAGCTATTGGGAGCCTACAAACACCCAACCCTACCAATTTTGGTTTGGTCAGGGGCAGATTATGGTTCCCATACCTGCTAGACTGTTTTAAAGGCAGTCACCCAGGACATACATCAATGAAATGAGCTACACCCATCCCACATAGACCTTGAAAAGCCCTTTACCAACATCCCAGACACATGTCGTATCCACAAAATCAACAAACTGTGCATAAATATGTATGTCATCTGATGGATTCCCAACTGGGGCACAGATAGATCCCACAAGGTAAGAATTGTGGTCTCCTGTACAAGCTGGTAACAACTGCTTTCCCCCATGGCTCAGTCCTGGGACCCCTCCTGTCTGGTGTATACTTTTCAGAAATACAGTCAAACACACGAGGGCTATGTTTAGCAAAGTTTGTGGATGACTGTAAAAAAGTTGTCATAATCGATGTTTGGGACAACAGAGGCATCCTTAAAAAGGGTCTCAGTCAGACAGATGTGTCAAAATTATGACCTCAAGCTACAGTCATATAAATACCACATAGGTGCCAACACCCTAAATATGGAGGTGATAATAAGGGATCTATGGACACATGAGGATAGTCATCTCTACTTCCAGAAACACATTCACAAAGTAGTCAGAAAATCATGCTATGGATTCCCACAAACTGCCAAGGTCTTTGCATGTAGGTCAAAGGAGGTTTCCTCTACTCATCAGTCATCAGACCCGTCAGAGAGTACCACAACACAATTGCGATGAATCTGACTAGGCACCTTCAGCAGCTGGAAAGACCACTGAAGTACCTCAACAAGAGGATTACTGGCCTCAAACAGTTGCCCCATGCAACAAGACTGAATTTAACTCAATCTATGCTCTGTTGCATACTGTCTACTCAGGAGATCTCTGCCCAACAGACAGGTCCATGTCATGGCAACACTTAGATCTGCTCTGAGTTACAGATCAATGGCACTAAATATACAGACCAAACTGATTTTGCCAACATCCTGGCAGATAGGATCAGTGCTAACATTATCCCCCTCTCACCCATGAAAGAGCACATCTCTATAATGGAAGACTTCAGGTTGCTGTCAACATGGCTGTACAGGCAAAAAAACCCTCTCCAAAGCCAGTATCACAGCATCCATGGGACCAGATAACTTCCCAGGCTGTGTTCTACACAAACTACAGAACAAACAGGCACCACACTGATGTACCATGTTTAGTCATAGCCTCACCTCAGGCTTTGTGCCTGCTGAATGGTGCACAGCGATGGTTATCTCACTACACAAGGGTGGAGACACCACTGACCCCAGGAACTAGCGCCCCATTAGCACGATGAGCCTGCTCTGCAAGGCCATGGAATGTATCATCATACAACTTATAAAAAAAGACAATGGTAATCTTCAAACTCTGGACCACAACCATGTTGGGTTTGTAAAATGCAGATCATGTCTCCTAAACCTGATAGATGAGATTGAAGCAGTCACCAGAACCATAGACAAGGGTAAGGTGGTTCGCACAGCCTATGTAGATCTTGCCACGGCTTTCAACACCATCCCCCACTCTGGAATTATAGATAAACCCACTAAACTAGGTATAAATTTCTATGTCACAAGATGAGTTGCCAACTGGCTCACTGACAGAACACACACTGTGAAAGTAGCAGACTCCAAGTATGACTTTGGACCAGTGATGAGTGCAGTACCACAGGGTTCAGTCCTGGGTCCTGTCCTGTTTTGTATCTACTTCCCTGAAGTAAACTTTAACATGGAAGGTCTGTGGCTAATGAAGTTTCCAGATGACTGCAAACTAGAAGCCATAAGTTTAAATACTAAAGATGTGGACATCCTGCAAAAGGGCCTCACTGAGACAGATGTCTGGTGTCAAAGCCATGGCCTCAAGCTCAATGCCAAAAAGTGCATTGTCATCCCCTTTGGTAAAAACTCTGTAGCCATGAACTACAACATAGGTGGTAGTACACTTAACACTGAAAGTGTGATAAGAGACCTTGGGTCACAGGTGGACAGTGGAGACACCTGTGATAATCACATCCCCACAGTAGTCAGGAAATCCTTCTATGTGGCACACCTCATCACAAAAGGTGTCTCATGCAGAATAGAAGAGGACATTGATCCCCTCTACGCATCACTCACTAGATCAATAATAGAGTACAACACCCCTTTTTCTATGCACCTCACAAGAACAACAACTGGAAAGCCTGCAGCAATACCTCACAAAGAGCATTAGTGGCCTGAAATACATGCCATACACAGACCATCTCAAAATGCTCCAGCTGTACTCTCTTGCATATCACCTACTCAGAGGTGATCTCTGCTTAACATACAAAGCTATGTCAAACACAGAGCTGTTGGACATGCTCCACATAAAACACTCACAAAGGTTGGGAGGGTGGCTTAATGGCTAAGGTGTTTGCCTTACAAACCCAAAGTGCAGGGTTTGAGTCTCACAAGGGAGAACTGGCTAGGCTTAAAATGGCTCGCAAGAGCAGTTAGCTTAGTAATGAACCATTAACCTATTAACCTATTATAATCCCTCTGATCTTCAGCCCCCAAACCATGAGTGAAATACAAAAGGAAGGGGTGTATCCATTTACCTTATGGATACCCACACCTTCAGGTTAGTGGCACAGCATGGGGCCTTGGACACCATGCAAGTGCAACTAACATTGGGCAAAGCTACTTATCAGATTGTAACCTGCTACAGATCACCTACCTTGTCTCAGGAACCTCACTCAGTATTCCTGAGAACAGTGGAAAATATAAAGGTCCTATCAAACACCATTATATGAGGAGATTACAACTACCCAAACATTGAGTGGGAGAATTGCTTGTTTACAACGTCCTTTGCCCAATGTTTCCTAGAGTTTAAAAACTCAAACGCCCTGGAACAGCTGGTCACCATGCCCACTGAGGTGATCACACTGGAAATCCACATCCCACCCCCCCCCAGTCAAGGAAACCACTGTGAAGCCATTTTCAAAAGCAAACTGCACACTTCTCAAGACCAAAGTGGAAAGTTCCAAAGCCCCCTTGCTATAGGATAATGCTATACAATTTGCCAAATCATTTACAAGTGCATTCTATGAACATCTACAGGGATGCATGGATCGAGACATCCCAAATAAAACCAAGATGCACTCCTCCAAAAATAAGAAACCAATCTGGTGGTCGTCGCCCATAAATAAGCTATACAACAGAAGGAGGAAACAAACACATGATAGAGCAAACTTCACAAAAGGAAAGGCATCACTGATCATTATTAGGAAGAAGCAATGATCGCTCATAAAATAATCCAAGGCCAGTTTTTAAAGACAAATTGCCAAGGAATGTAAGAATAACAACCACAAAGCCTTCATTAGCTATACCAAACATTTAGGTGGCAACTTCCAAATATGCTGTCAGCTACTGCAAAATGACAAGAAATACACTGAACCAACTTACATTGCCCACATCCTGGGGGACAAGCTCAGTGCAAACCCCCCCCCATCACCCCCAAAAGGGCCTGTGTCCATCCCAGAAGAATGCAGAGCCTCAGACTTCATGGACATGCAGGTAAAAACAGCCCTCTCCAAAGCTAAGAACACAGCATCAATGGAACTGGATGGTGTCCCAGGCTGCGTCTTACACTAGCCCCAAAAGGAACTACACCCTCACCTACATTCACTGTCCAGACTCAACCTTACCACAGGCTATGTAGCCAAAGAATGGCATAGAGCAACAGTCATCCAGCTCCACAAAGGGGGTGCCACAACAAAACCTGGAAACCATTGCCCTATAGGCCTACTCAGCCTGGTTTGCAAAGCTATGGAGCATATTATCATGGAACCCATAAACAGAGACATTGGGGACCTCCAGACACTGGACTCTACCCAACTTGGCTTTGTTAAATTCAGATCCTGCCTCCTAAACCTAGTTGACTTATTTGAAACAGTTACCAAGGACATAGATGGAGGTGAAAGTAGTCAACACAGCCCACCTGGACCTCACTAAGGCCTTTCGACACCATTCCCTACTCTGTCATCATGGACATGCTTACCAGCTTGAACATTAACAGCTATGTCACAGGATGGGTGACCAACTGGCTCACAGATCAAACACACATGTTCAGAGTTGCGGGTGCAATGTCCGACTCTAAACCAGTCACAAATGGCATCCCACAGGTCTTGGTCCTGGGACCCCACCTGTTCAGTAGATACTGCTCAGAGGTACAGGCAAGCATGGGAGGAGTATGGCTGAACAAGTTTGCAGATGACTGCTAAATGTGGTCCATAATCGACTCTATGGCTGACACAGACATCCTCCAGAAGGGTCTTACAGAGATAGATACCTGGTGTCAAAACAATGCCCTCACGCAGAATGCCAAAGAATGCATAGTCATCCCCTTTGGATAAAACAAAGTGCACACAAATTACCACATAGGTGGTAATCCGGTATGTACAGAGAAAGTAATTATGGCCCTGGGGACCAGATAGATAGTAAACTCTACTTTGATGATCACATGGCCAAAGTGTTTAGAAATTCCTTCTATGTAGCCCACCTAATGTCACCTAATGTAACCCACTTTGTCTAGTCTGATGATGTCACAATCCTACAAATATACCTGTGGAAAAGAGAGCTCCCAGGAATGCGTATAGTGCATCGTGTTAATGCATACTCCTCTATTAACATAAAGTAGTTAGGTAGGGGTTTGATTCCTGCACTTGACAAGTGTGTGTGTTTGTGCATATCTTCTTGGAGAGGAGCAACCTTTTTGGAGACTAGTAAAACACCTTAAAATTGATATACTTATCTTTGTCAAGTCTGATGATGTCACCATCCTACAAATATACCTGTGGAAAAGAGAGCTCCCAATAATGTGTATAGTGCGTTGTGTTAATGTGTACTGCTCTATTATCATAAAGTAGTTAGGTAGGGGTTTGAATCCTGCACTTGCTGAGTATGTGTGTGACACTGTTGGTCAATGTGTTGTGGGTTTTGCTTTTACTACTGTATGACATATCACTATGACAACAGTATGTGCATTGCACATGTCAGGTAGCTGTGTGGCAAATACACATACGTACATGTGACCTCAATTATTTCATAGGTGGTAACCCTGCTTTCTCCATGAACACATCTGTTATCTTTGCCAGAGTGTGCTGCTGCTTTCCAGACCTTAGGTCACATCTGTATGCTTGTGACAAGCCCAGCCACTGCAGTGATCCCTGGCCTAGGTCATCCATGTCACACACACTCATTACAGTTTCTGTTGAATAGTGTGAGTGAGGGTTTATGCCTGGGGTATATTTTAGACCTGTTCAAACGCAGCAAAGTCTGCCAATGATGGCTATTCATTATAGGTGTACAACAACCTTTGTGGATATGCATGCAGACCCCTTATTGCTTATGTGATCCACCGAGGGATTTCAAAATACCTTTGAAAATGTGATTAGCAAAGGAGAGATGATGTAACACTTGGCTGTATGTACACATCAGTACCTGTTTAACATATTGGAGGCTACTACCTATGTGGTACTGTGGGGATACTATGTTTTGTAAAGGTGGATGACTATGCTTTAGTTGGCTTATAGCTTTACAGCATGGGCTTGACAACAGGTATCTGTCTGCATGGTACCCTTTTGGAGGATGTGTGTGTCATCTTGAAAATGCATTATAGGCCACAGTATGCATTTCCAGACATGGACGGACATATCCCTACTGTGTTTGCTTGTACCAAAGAGAACTATATGCCAAACAGGAGTGGTCCCAGGAATGGGTGCAGGTGAATACCACTGGTTACTGGCATAGTATAGTACCTGAAGGATCCAAATGTTACTGTGTGTCCTACATCTGTGTGTCAGTTGTCAAAACATCATCTAATGATTGTTTATGGTCAGGCTGTTGAGATTATGTATACTACCAGAATGCAAGCCAATGACAGATAGTAACAGTATCACCCACAGCACAGTGTCAAACCATGTCATACACACATGTGTACCCAAGTTCCAAAATGTGTGTAGTACAATGCATACTGGCCACCAATAGAAAATATGGAGTGTTAACACTGTGTAATATAGGGCATGGCACCCTGCCCATGTGTCCACTATGCATGTACATGCAGACAGTGCACCTCCACCATGTTCACAAATGTACAACTGCAAATCTGTGCTGCACACATCTCATACATACTGTCCACTCTCTAACACATGCTGCCAATTCTACACACATCAGCCAAGTGGCATGTGGGCGGACAATACACTATTGGAATTAACACTGGTGTAAACAATACTACATTGAGAATCATAGCTTTAATGCATCATGCCTGCTCAGCTACACCTTCAAGGATATCATTACACTTTACTGCTGACAACATGCCAACATTGCTATACTGCTATAAAGTCACCCTGTGCATCAGCACCATGTTAGCCTCTTCCTGCATCAATGTTACAGATGACAGGAGGTGGCACAGGTTTCATCATATGCACAGGGTGTGTTGTTGGTTTGCCAGAGGCCTACATTGAGCCATACAATCGACATGTATGTGTGTGTGTGTGTGTGTGTGTGTGTGTGTGTGTGTGTGTGTGTGTGTGTGTGTGTGTGTGTGAGGGCCAAGAGTACTGCTATGGGCCAATGTTGATGTAATGTATGCGGGTATGTGTTAGCCCTAGGTGTCTGGTTTATGTGTGTATGTGTCTGCATTCACACAGTTCCACCATGTGGCTGCCATATACGGGGATTTGTGGGACAGCCACAGACCGTACCTGCCAGGCTTTACAGATTACTGTCTCTGGCCACAGATATGGTACCTGTGCCTGGCAGGGGTGCTACTGACAGTATCAGGTACTAAGCCAGACTGGGTACTATCCTCAGAGGTAGACATATGTACACTGGACCCAGGTCCCTGCTGGGACTGGCCAGAGCCACGTGCACATGGTCTTCTAGGATAGTCTATGGACAGCCCACCCCCAACATTGCTGGGGCTGGTACTGGCACTACAGGAGCGGCTGTGACTTGAGGGATATCCACATCGACTGCCAGCTGCTGATGTTGCTGGCATACATCCACGTCGACGTCTCAACCGTCCCGCACTGTCCTGACACATGGACATGACAGTGCGGAGGACATCTAATGTCTCACCCCAACGTCTATCAGTAACCTCAGTGTAATTACAGATGGCACCTGCTAGGTCATGGATACTATCATTTAAAGTGGTGTTATGTGCCCTCTGTGCCCTTAGTCCCTGTCTGGTGTACCATTCCATATGTGCCTCCATGACAGTCTGGAACATGCGTGAGGTTGTAAGACCTGTGGCACATCTACCAGGGGCATGATGACCAGCAGTGCTCTGACGGGAACCCCTGGACATCTGCCTATATGGTACCATTCCAGACATCTGGGTATGACTGCTGTGTCGGGATGCATGTGCCATAGATACCACACTTTCCTGGCCAATGCCGACTGTACACTGCCCCTCAGCTAAGGGCATTGGTGATGGATGTATTGGCAGTATGACTGTGTGCATGGATGGGGTGGACACTTGTGTACTGTTGATTGGTGTCCCAACGACAGACCCTGGCAAACTTTCCTGTGCCTCAACACACCTATCCTCATTATCACTATTTGTATCAGTGACATCAGGTTCCCTGCTGCAGTGAACCAGCCCAACCTCAGCACCTGTGAAAGGAAGACAGGAAACACACTTTATGACCTGTACATGATGTCAAAACACATGCACACATGCACACATGAACACATGCACACATGCACACATGCACACATGAACACATGCACACAAATACACACACACACACACACACACACACACAGACACACACACACACACACACACACACACACACACACACACACACACACACACACACAGACACACACACACATACACTGCCAGCAATCCAGAACATACTCAATAGCGGTTTATGGTGAGGTACAGTATCACAAGCCAAACAGTCATATCACACATGTCAGCACACAGGATGTGTGTTGTTCAACAGCATGCAGTGCGAGTGTAGACAGTCCTTGCTAATAACAGTATACATGGCTTTGATGCATGTGTGTTGTTGTTCAGTGATTGGCCTCACCCTGGAATGCAATGTGTACATGGACACAACATTGCTGTGCAAGTATTAAAAGCTCTTCAATGTCCTATGCACCATCACTCACAGGTATACATACCATGGCTGGATGTGTATCTGTGTGTCACATAGATATCCATGTCTGATTAGAACATCTGTGTCTTTAGAGGATAATTGTGGACACAGGTTTGGCTCATGCATGCTATGTATACACACAGGATGAGTGGTGCATGTATACCTGATGGAATACCATTGCTCAACATAGCCATTGTACAGTGGTTATGGTGAGTGTAGAACATATTGTGGACATGCCAGTGCCAGCCATGACATGGCATGCTACAACACAACTGCAACATTAAACGTCACACATACCCAATGTGTGTCATGTGACCTTTACTCCCAATAGCATTACAAGACATATATGTGTCACTTTTGCAAATGGCGATTGCTATGCATATTGTGTAAAGCTGCATATGTTTGCACACATACAACACTGAGGTGTATAGCAATGAATGCTATGTGTAGTACTGTGGTTACTGTATCTGAATGGGGTGTAGTACCATGAGCCATCATCATGCAGCATCATGTGGTCACTCAAGGCTACTAATGTGTGCCAGACTGGCACCTATCATGCTGTACCTGAACTGCAGTGCCATGGCTACATTCAACATTTCACAGCCAATTGTTACATGGGTTTGTAAGGTGTCCAATAGGGAGCATTGCCTAACATGAATGTGTTGTGTGTTAAAGAGTGTTGCACTGCCCCATGATAGGCCTGTACCCCTCAGGTATATTATGTATGCTGTATGGATGACATTTGGGATACTGGAGTGTGACCTTACAGCGGGTGTCTGAATCCGCCATGTGTAGCATATTAACATGTACTGTGTATGACAAAGTTGTGTATGTTGTGTACATGTGTATCGACTCTGCCTATCCAATGTCCACTACAGTGTAGCCACAATTGTTTGGGATGATCTGTGGATTGCATGTGTTTGAGGCAGCTACTCACATTATTGAGATGTGCATAGTCTCACAGCAAACATGCACAGCATGCATTATGCATAGGTGTGTTACATGTGTACATGACCTACACCTCACCTATGATATGCACATTTTATTTGCAATATTAAATGTAGAACACACTCACCAGCATGGATCTACTGCCTTGCTGTCACACCAGAGGGACCTACAAGGATATCAGACAGTTTATCAGTGGCATCAACTGTGGCATTGGTACTGTGGGTTTGCAATCGTACAGTAGTACAATGGTTGACAGTCACAGGCCTACAGATTATGTTCCAAATTATCAGTATTGCACAACACCAGGCTCCACATCTTCTAACTACACAGTACACATCTCACATATGCATGATCTACCAATAGAGGTAACAGTAGTCTACAGATATGCCATGTTACCTGCACGCTCCATGTGAACTTGCTGGGTGGCTCTGGCCTCCATAATGATACATGTCTGCTGTTGTTGTTGTTGGCCAGGAGCCACCAGGCTCAGGAGCAGCTCCTCCACTCTGGTGAGGATGGGATGGATGGTAACCCCACCACCTGTGGCAAGCTGTTGTCTATGGACATCAGATGCATGCTGCCGGACATGTCTAAATAAATCACTGTAGTGATGGCGTACCTGCTCATATGTCTGGTTATGCATGCCTATGTCATTTACCCTACAAGCAGCATCTTGCTAAAGTGCAGTCCGCTCATGCTGGTCCTGGCTGGTTCTTGAGAAAAGCAGGGTGTAGTGCTGAACCAGACTGGTTGTTATTATTTCATCCTCAGCAGGACTATAGGTTGGGTTGTGACGGTGGGCCATGACCCTGGAAGACAATGAAACAATATGTGTGAGCAAGTCATGTGGTACACTTAATATTCTACAGTGCAGATATCACTGAACTGCCATATATAGCAACCTATTGGCTGTCAGAGGATACACACTTTCAATACCACATATCAGTGCTCAGCCAACAACTTCTGACAGTGCCTGGCACACTCTATATATTAAACCATGTTCTGCACAGCAACAAAGAGAAACCAGTATGTAAGACTATACAACAGTACATGGCACACTGTATGTGACACAATGAACCACCTAGCCACAGGGGGTATATATCAAGCTAATGCATAAAGAAATATATCATCCATTGCAATGATTGTAAAGTCCAGTTACAGTATTACCAGTATACCACACTAGTTGTTGGTGGCAAACCCCTGCCTAACATATGTGCTCATTCGTGAATATAGGTGGCATACTGCTGTACTAGACTATACATGTTGCTAGATACACACGTATATCCTGTAACACACATACAACTCAGGGCATGTTACAGGCATACCCACACACACATCAGACATACATAAAAGTCACAAAGGTATGGCAACCCAGATGAGCTTTACCTGTGTACCATACAGTACTGTGTGTCAGTACTTACAAAACCTTATGCCAGAGGTATGTTATCTGTGAGGACTACAGGGAACACACAAAACAGTAGTTCCAAGCAATGTGGACATACACCATACTGTGCTGTTTAGGCCTACAGCTTCAGGTAGTACTACAGTTCATACGGGATTTGGATTCACCAGCAGTACCAATCAATAAGCATACATGTACTGCTTTAGCCTACAATGGCACACCCCAGTTAACACCAAGGGACTACGTAAGACCGTATGCCATACTGCTTTTTCTGTCTAGCAATAGCATACACATCTTTTGCTGGGATCAAAGCTAGGACACAAAATACCATGACAGAAACAGTTTCCCACTAAACTATCTCTCATATACACAACTTTGACACATTCACCAACACATTCACCATCACACTCAGTCAACCTCACATAGCAATTATTGCAACAAGTGCATGTGGATGTGTATCGGTTCATAGGTAGGTAATAGGCTATTGGCCCTAGGGCCTATGGAAGCCTAGCCAGATGGTACCCTGGCCTTTGACACCCAAGTAATTTAATTTCATGTGCCTCTATCAAGCAGAGCCACAGAGGTGATTCCCGGGGTGTATTTCCTATCTCCTATCCAATCATCAGGATTATTCTTGACGAGTGCTAATGAGGAGCTTTGTTTGCTATTGACAGGTAGTTTGTTCCAGAGTATGGGAAGTCTCTGAGATAGGAATCTATCTCTCCAGCATGTTCTGTTTATTGAGGTGACAAGGTTTAGGTCCCTAGAGTGTGTAGCTCATAGGGATTGTGATCTGTTTACATGGAGCATATCAAACAGCTCTGGGTTTGACATAGCTTTGTATGTTAGGCAGACATCACCTCTGGGCAGGCGGTATGCGACACAGTCTAGCTGTGGTTTTGTGAGACGGTCTGCATAGGGCATCTGTTTGAGGCCGGTAATGCTCTTTGTGAGGTATGTCTGTGGCCTTTCCAGTTGCTGTAGATGTCTTGTGAGGTACATACCAAAAGGGGCATTGTACTCTATAATGGGTTTTATGAATGATGAGTAGAGGGGAACACTGACCTCTTTTTCCCTGGATAACATACCTTTTGTGATGAGGTGTGCCACATAGACAGATTACATGACTAGTGTGGCACTGTGATTATCAAAGGGGAGACTACTGTCCACCTGTGTCCCATGGTCTCTTATCGCACTTTCAGTGTTAAGTAGACTACCACCTATGTGGTAGTTCATGGGTAGAGAGTTTTTACCAAAAGGGATGCCAATGTATTTTCGACATTGAGCTTGAGGCCATGGCTTTGTCACCAGGCATCTGTCACAGTAAATATGACTTTGTATCTCTCTCTCTCTCTCTCCCTATATATATATATATATATATATATATATATATATATATATATATATATATATATATATATATATATATATATATATATATATATATATATATATATAGATAGATATATACACATACATATAAACATCCATTGGTGTACATATAGATATAGGCACATATACAGTCCACCTTTCGTGGTGGGAATATCAATTATGCGAAGGATGTGAGGTATACAGTTATGTAATAATATTGCACAGTCTTGTGCAAAATGCATTGAAGGTGTTCTCAGCCCATGTAGCTTTAGCAGGCCTCACTGGCTGCAACACTGCAAACCTAACAATTCACACCCACAGCATTTAACCACGACATGTCATATACCAGCACTGTATGCTGTCTTGTTTGCCACACACTACAGCCTACATACAAATATGCACATAACAACCTTCACCAACATATATATGTCCACCCTTCACAAACAGTTGCAGTATGTCCCTTGCCATATGCACATTTACAGATGCTAATATATCTGACACAGATATATCTCTCCATATGTGTGTGCCATACACACAGAAGGTCCACACTGTTGTAAGTCCCTGGACCTCATGGCTGACCTGTTGGGCCTTGCTGCAACATGAACAGGTGTCACATGTAAGCACACAATAATATTAGAGGGTATATATATATATATATATATATATATATATATATATATATATAGCTGCAAATGCTAGATTAGCATACTAGCCTGGTACAGCAGTTGCCAATGCTAAGCTATTCGTTAATATGACTATCATGCATGTGTTACTCTGTCACATCCATGTTTATATAGCTGTATGCGCTACTCCCCCAAACAGCCATTGTCCACACTACTGTACAGAACACAGATAACATGGATCAGATGTTTGACATTTAATGCTGAGCTACATATGTCACAGTTATATCCCACTGATTTTTCCATGGCAGTAGTTATGCAGGGCATCTGTGCATAGATACGTACTGCTGCCACATATGGATGTTTCAAAGTTTGTAGAATACTCTTCAAAAACATCTACTACATGCCAGTAAACACATATCTGTTACATACTTTTCCTTTGTATGTGTTGGTAGTATTACGTTCCGTGTGTCTTTTTTTTTTTTCTGTTGATGTTGACGTGTGTGTGTGTCTGTCTGTCTCTGTCTCTGTCTCTTTCTCTCAATATCTGCAATGGAATGATTGCGTGTGTGGGCAGCAAGTACAGCCTGCTTTTATAGGTATCTGCACATGTGCATGTGATGGCCTCTGCACCAATTGGTGGCCACCATTTGGTAATTGCATGCAGCCTTCTGTGTGGTAATTGCAGTACTCACTGTCATAGCAACCCAATGCTATAAATTGCTAAGTCAGGTAGGCATAGCCCTTTCAGCTTTCCAAAGTGGGGCCCATGCTTGTTTGCTGTGGACACCGTTGTTTAAGTCAGAAGGTTGGTATAGTTCTTATATCTGAAGCTAGGGGTGTAGCCAGTGATTTAAATGTTGTACTCAGACCTGAATGTTGCCACTTCCAGTACACAGTTGTCAGTGTAGAATTGTACTCACCCCTACAAATGCTAACACAAGATACATGGGAGTATGTAGTTTCTTTTCTACTTATACAATTAACTGCCATACAAAAGTAGTTATTGAGATGTATTCATTTGGCACATGAACTGTTTGTGAACTGCTATACTGTGAATATTAATGTACTCACTCCTGCACAGTTTGTGCTTTTTTATTGTTGACATTAGCACAGGATGCTCAAGAAAACTGGACAATTCCAGTAGTGAGTATGCCTACCTACATCCTTGGAAGACCCTGAACACACAGGTATATTGTACATTTGGGTGGGAATGCAGACATACAGAGAGCATTATGTATTATTGTGCGAATGTTATCTTGCTGGACTTAGAGGGTTGCTGTGTACCTGTTAGTTTAGCAAGGCAAGTAGTCTGTCTGCATAGCTCCCAACTGTGGACCTATCCAGATGGTAGCCAGATGTTAGGCTGTTATTTTCTGTCTGTGCAACGCACAGGTCTTTTCAGCACTGGTACAATGGCATTGTTACAGTCATTTGCTACCAGTACATGGCTACATCCTTTGGTATTTCAGTGTTGTACTCCTACATAAGGGTATGGTTGTGGAAATCCTTCCAAAGCTATTTGCACAGTGTGTAACAGCAGAAAAACTGATATGCCTGTGTGTTTCTGCCTCGGCCAGGCCTCTGAAACCCTCAGGTACATATTTGAACAGAGTGAGGTAAAGGTAGGTAAAAGTGAGGTACACCTTCAAAATATTAGAGACAGTAAGTGGAGACTTTGAGAGAACCGTTGCATATGGATTACTACACCTTTTCTAAGGTACAAGCAGTGTCTAACTCCTACATATTGTCATTATTCATTAGGTGTAATGCCCCGCCTTTCTGCCTAGCATCAGTACTTTTCAGGAGATTCAGAGGGACACAGCTAACATATGTTTCAAAATCAGGGACATCCCTGAAATGTAGTCACAGTTGGGATGTATGTCCTCTGCCCTAATCAGATATGCCACTGTTTGTCCTGCTATGATACTGTGTGGGGGTTGTAAAGTGCTGCTGTAACATTATTTCCTGCTAGAATGGCTGGTTCTCTTATCACAGTCATGTAATGCAATTCCACAACAACTGCTGTTAAAGTTCCACAGAACAGGTTTTGTGTTATGGCATTCCTATCTTTCCTTTACATTCACTCATTCTGATGCATGATATATCTATTTCAGCAACAACCATCTGTATATCTACTGTGGCTTAGTGGTACTTCATACAGTCTAGTGTGTCCAAGGTCCATGGTTCGAGACTGACAGAGGTGTTTTATTTTGCTGCTGAGCAGAACAAGGACACTCACATGCAGGGTGACTAAGGCACTTTTAAGCAGTTTTAAGCAGGTTTGCACACATTTGCACGAAGCTTAGCAATACTTAGCTAAGCGCACACAAGTGCACACTCGAGCAAACCTGCTAACTACTGCTTAAAAGTACTTACTCCTGCTAACCCTCGCTCTCATTTCTTTGAAAGAAAACAAAATGGGGAGATAGGAAAGTGGTGTAAAAGGGGCACAAAGAGGGAAAGACAGTAGGGAGAACAGCTCGGGATGTGCAGGATGGGTGTAGGGAAGGACCATAGCTGCCCATTTCTTTTACAGCAACAGCTGTGCATATGCAATAATTTTGGAGGGAAATAGGAAACCTTCCACCCCTGAGAGAGGGGTGAGGACAACAAAGTATGTTATACTGCCAATTAAATATCAGTTTATGTGTCCAGCGGACATGTGTGCAAAATGGGCAGCTATGTATGGGGCGTAATTTTTTTTGGGAGCAGATTGCCCTTTTTTTTGTCAGGTGAGAGTGGAATGTGAGGTAGGGGAAGTAGGTATATTTGGGGAGGTAGGATGGGAAGGTAAACAGACAAGACAAACAAGATGCATACAGGGGCGGAATATGACACATGCGGTGGGTGAACACCATTGACGGGGAAGGATGTTTGGAAATCGCAAGCCCATGAGCCCACAGATAGCAACAGTGGAACTGAGATCCCCACCCGTGGGAAGTCACCACTGCACCTTCACAGCGCAGAGGGTGGCTGTGCTGGGGGCTGCATAGGAGGGGCAGGCTCACCCATGAGTCGAGCCACTCATGCCTCAAGCTTGCGTAGAGGACCAGCGACAGAATGCTCGATCTCCCTATGCACCACAGCCTGGACCGTTTGGAGGGTGATAGGTGGCCCTCCCCCACCCACGCTTGCATGGGGGGATGAGCCCCATCCCCTGCAGTGGTTCTGCCCGAAGGTGGCACAGGGCCAAAGAGGAGGAGGTCCCAGGCTGGGCTGGTGCCAGGTGCCATCGCCAGCTGAGGTGGGACAGGTGGGTCTGCTGGGACCGGCCTTCCCATACGTTCTATGTTTAGGAGGATTTAATGAATATATGGGTTAGTAACAGTCAACAGCATTCCCAATTAGTTATAACAGCATGCAGAAGTATTCCCATTAACCCAACACACCAGAGTTCCAACAGTTGAACAGCAAACATGACACATGCATATATAGAACAGTAGGCATTACAAAAGCATGCAGGTTTAATTGATGGCAACAGGCCACCAATATTGTGGTATTTGAGCAGGGCACATGCATTGAAATAAATGCAGATATTTGTAAACCAATAGGACATATGTCCCAACAAATCTTTTGAGATTAGACATACCCATTGAGGTGTGGAATTGCATTTTGTATGCACATACAGTAGGGTGGAAAACAATAGCTCCATTAACAACTTATATATCCTTCTAGTTTACATTACATTCCTATTAAGTGCAGTTATATGTCCCCTACATGTATTATTACACTACCCAATTGTCCTTAAGTTGGGAAATGGGTTTTGCTAGATCTTTACATACATGGGCTTTATCTGACATACAAACTGTCCAGGATACAGATGTTACTGCTACCCATTTTGAGAGTTGCTCACACACACACTACTGCTGTGATGGTACACTGACAGCTCTACTTTCCTATACTTATATAGATATGTTTGGGTGAAATTATCAGTTATATGTTAACAGCTCCCTACATTTCTGCCTGCACAATGACATTTCTGGGGAACACAATACCAAGCTACTCATGTGCCAGATTAACCTGTACATGCTGGGCATGAACCAACAGTTGAGGGCTGTAAATATACATAAAAGCTACTGGCACTCCCTTCATCCACTTTATATGGGCCTACCCAAGTGTGGGTTGACAGCGCTTAATGCAATAGTACTATTTCTATAATGCAAGAGTACAACATATCAAAGAAAGTGACACGGACACCCTCCAGGAATTATACCTTCATTAATTACATAACACACGTTTCTAGAGGCTCTCTCATTTATTTGATATAACAGTGCATGCAGAAAACTTATTCAAGATGTATTATACCTTTATTAATGGGTTACAACACTCTTTTTCAGGCTCTCTCACTTATTTTATATAACAGTACATGCAGAGAAGTTATTCAAGACTTATTATACCTTTATTATTGGGCTGCAACACTTTTTTTTCAGGCTCACTTATTTTATATAACAATACATGCAGAATAATTACTAACCTGCCTGGTGTCACTTCATCATATCTGAAGTGAATTATCATGTGACTAAGTTCTGTTCAAAGACATCGTGTAGTACAGGACCTTTAGCAATCAGTGCAGTTTTGTGTTTCGTCAGTGTCTTGTATATCTTTCTCTGTCTCCCCTTGCATTTATATACTTCTCATTCCAAAGGTGATCCTTGCAGATAAGAAGATGAAGGACAGAAGTTATAATAGCTTCAAGCAGTTCTCCCTGTTGATAAACATGGCAGCCAAAGAGCCAGTGATAGTTCTACTTTAATGGAAACAACTATGTCAGCAGTACACATATGCTGCTGTACCCTACTCTCAGAGCCTCATGCTCACAACCTGGCAGTTATCAGGCAGAGGCTTCAAGTGGCCCCTAAAGGTGCTACCTTAGCACTTACCTGTGAAACTTACCTAACCTATTCCCCACAGTCCTCTGTTCTCTGCAGATGTCCTACATGTACTAAAAGGAGGAGACCCATCATCAGGATATCATGTTTGTCCAGATGGGTATGATGTCCTTCTATTCACATGTTTCACTATTCCTCACATATGGGTTTACTCCTCTTGCTTCCAGAATGCCTGGCCAGTATACAAAAGTTTTCAGTCACTGTATGGTGCGTGGGACATCTGACATGGCTAATGGAATGTGGGCCATAAACGTGACGTCTGGATGCACCAGTCCTCAGAACTTCTCAGCTGCCAGTCAAACATCAGGTATTCTTGCCTTCCCGGCTGTCGGATCTCGAAGAAATCAGATAAAATGTATGCCTCAGATACCATGTCATTATAGCAAGTTAAAGTGTAAAGCTTCAAAAGGTATGTCTCTATGGATATTTAGCTACTAAGCTACTCCTGTTTTTTACCTGTAATATGTTATTGTACTTATTCTTTGTACTTAATTCTTGTTCTGTAAACCTTGGAGCTTTTCTCCCTGGGTCTATGCTGAAAATGGACCACTGGCCTAGTCGGACACTACCCAGTCAACAGAATAAATAAGTGCCCCGTTGGGGAGCCTTTTCAGTCATTTTGCTTTATCTTAATGCTTGCTCGTGTCATCCAGAAAGGGCAAGTGTAAGTGCGGCCATTAGATACTCCACAAGGATGCCCATGATCAGTGTCTCTCTTGTTTAGGTCAGTCGCATGACTACAAGGCTTGCTCCATTTGCCAGGTGTCTGTGCCCAAAACTCTGCGCAGCCATCTGCATGCGCTCAATCTTTATCTGGAAATCAGTGTTTGAAACAAGTAGCTTTAGGTTTAGAGGGTTCTGCTGACATACCTGCCAAACTGCCGAAAGAGAAAGCTAAGATGATCAAGGCTACCACTACCACTGCACCTCTTGCATCTGAGAAACAGCCTGTGGCTGACATCAGCCTGGTTGAGGATTCAGGCTCTGCCACCTTGGGTACAATGTGTACCTCCACAGAAGCTGTACAATCCAGCACAGAAGACACGTCTGTAGAGGCTGTTCCAACATCGGGGGGAACCAGTGATTTTGGGTAGGTCCATCAGATCCCTCCAGTTCCTTATAGTCACCCAATTCCAGGCCTTCCGATGCCCGCCAGGCCTCTCAACAGGAAGGAAGAAAGAAAACACATTACACATGCATACTACTGAAAGCATGCCTGACCAGCAGGCTTTCAGCCAAAGTTTGTTTAATGCTTTCATGGCCTTACGGCCTACCACTACAGGGACTTTGACCATCCCTCCTCCTGTACTGAGCCCAAGGCCTCATACATCAGACCCCTCTCTGAAGGAAGAGGAGGAATTTTCTGATTCCTCATCTGAAGACTCACTCTCTTATACTTCTCAGCTTTCTTCTTCCTTGGGATACGGCTCCCCAGAGGAAGAATCTGTTTATCTTGATTCCCCAGCTGAGGATTTGACCTTTGGGGAGACTATTACCAAGATGAAGGAACATGTTAGGAGGGAATCATCTGAAAAGACTGAGGTTCAAAAAAGGTATTAGGGCCTCATTCAGATGGATTCCCCAACTCCTACTGCTGTTCCACCACTTCTGCCTGCCTTCCTGGATGCCTTCTCCTCAGCATCCTTGAACCCTGACCCATAACTCCCTGCTCCACGCAGACCTGATAGATTTTATAAAGTCCCTGAGACTGCTAAGTTTCTTAAGTGTCCTCCAGCAGACCCTGCCACCATTTCCATCTCCACGTTTAAGGCCTCTAAACTATTATCTACCATCACCATTCTTCCTGCTGACAAAGACCGCAAAACCATAGAATTTCTGGGTAAGAAAATTTACACCTCTACTACTCTGGCCTTCAGGGCTACTAACTATCATACACACATGGCTAGATATGCCTTATCCCTTCTGGAGAAAGTCTCTAAGGAATTGTCTGATTCCCCAGATTTTGCTGCCAAAGCTTTACTGTTTTCCCTTCTTGCTCTCACCTCCCAGGTTACCAGGCATTCCATAAAGTGCATTTAAGATGCTGCTGACACCTCAGCCAGGTCAGCAGCGTCAGCATCTGCTTTGAGAAGGTATTACTGGTTACGCCTCCAGCCCCTGCCAGGAGACTTTAGAGCAAAGCTTATTGATGCCCCCTGGACAATACAGCTCTGCTTGGTACAAAAGTGGCTGATTTATTTAAGTCACTACAGCAGACGGGAAAAGAGATGCATTGTTTGAAACACCTGCTGGTCTCTCCTCCTCCAAAAATTGCAGAGGAATTATCCAGCAAAAACATAATTTATTAGAAGGACTGTCATCCTGCTGCTCCCACAAGGCCCAGAAAAACAACTAGGAAGCAACCCACTCCTGCCAGAGCTTCCCCCTCCTCTAGCCAGAGGCAGCCATTTCAAGACAGGGCAGGTAGTGTCTGGCTACCTGCTAACCTTAAAGCCCTCACCCCCTTCCTCTCTCCCACTCTTGGTACATCTCTCTCACTGTCTTCCAGTGTGGACATCCATCACCTTAGACAAATGGGTCCTTTCAATAATACAAAACGGGTATTTTATGATCTGGCTTATGAGAGAAGGGGTATCCCACAACCTCCAAAACAGCAGCTACACCTATTGCAGCCTGTGCTAGAAACTCTGATGGTGCAAGGCAGCATTGAAACAGTACCACTGGCTGCAAAAGGAAGAGGTTTCTATTCCAGGAATTTCCTAGTGCCAAGAAAAGGTGGTATGTGGAGACCAATTCTGGACCTCTGTCTACTCAAACTCTTCCTTCAGGTTCCTACTTTCAGGATGTTGACCTTACCAACTCTTTTTCCACTCCTCCTTCCTCAGTGGTTCACGGCCACCTTAGATGTAAAGGATGCCTACCTTCACATCTCCATAAGGTCCAATTTCAGGAAATACCTGAGGTTCTCTTTGGGCCCTTCTCACTTTCAATTCTCTGCCTTCCCCTTTAAGCTTTCCATGGCACCCAGAGTATTCACCGAATCCCTGGCTCCAGTTATTGCATTTTTTAGGACAAAAGGAATCTAGGTATTCCCTTATCTGCTCGTACAGGCAGATTGCAAGGAGACCCTCCTGCAGACACATACAACTTGCCATTACCCACTTACAATCCCTGGGATTTCAGATCAACTTCCCAAAATCCCACCTGGTACCTTCCCTAGGGTGCAGGATTCACACAAACATCATTAAAGCCTCCCCAAATGGTGGAAAGCTTGACAGAACATCTATTTCTGGTCCTCCAGACAACAGAATTGACAGCAAGGCAGCATCTCAAGCTCCTAGGCTACATGGCAGCCACTATTCCTATGTTAACATTAGCAAGACTCCATATGAGGAAGTTGCAGTGGTACCTAAAGTCATTCTGGACCCAGCACTCCCACCCCTTGGAGCACAGGGTTCCCCTCCTACCCTGCCTCAAACTAGAATTTCATTGGTGGCTGAAGCAACAGAACCTCAATCCAGGTCTTCTCCTCCATCCACCGCAATCCAAACAGATCATGAACACACATGCCTCAGACTTGGGCTGGGGAGCAACTCTGGGCCATCTGAAAGTGCAGGGGCTGTGGCCAGAGCCCCACAAAAAAGACCACATCAGTATCCGAGAGATGAGGGCAATACTCCTGGCCCTGCTAGCCTTCCAATTCAGTCTACAACAAGGGCCACTAAAGATATTTACAGACAATACCACAGTGCTGTGGTATCTCAACAAATGGGGGGGGGGGCAAATCTTACTTGCTTTGTAGACTAGCTTTCCTGGTGTGGGAACTGGCCACCTCTCAGGGAGTTACCTTGCAGGTGGTTTACATTCCTTCACAACAGAACTCCCTGGCAGACTCCCTCAGCAGATCCATAACAAACAACTATGAATGGATGCTTCACCACATATGCCTTCCTTGACCACCAGTGGGGTACACCTGAAATAGACCTGTTTGACTCCTCAATCAACAGGCAACTTCCTTTCTTCTGCACCAGACTCCCACACCCTTAGGTGATAGCAACAGATGCCTTCTCAATCTCTTGGAAGGGGAATTTTCTCTATGCATTTCACCCTTTCCCACTTGTACAGATGGTCCTGCTGAAGATCCAGCAGGACAGACCAGAAATCTTGTTGGTGACTCCCTGTTGGCCAAGACAGCATTGGTTCCCCCTACTCTTACAGTTGTCCAAGGGCAATCACCACAAGTTACCCCTCAGTGTTGACCTCACACAGCACAAGGGATCCCAAATACACCCACAGTGGCAATTGCTGGACCTCATACTGCGCCTGATAGGATTCTGATCCCTTTCAGACACCTTTACAGTGAGGACATGCTCACTGTCCTGTAGGAGGCCAGGAAACCAAACACAAGAAAATCCTTCCTATCAAGTGGAAGAGATTTTCTGTAAGGTGTCTCAAAAGACAGTTGGACCCGCTTAAAAGCGACACCCCTCTGGTACTGTCTTAATGGGTCTATATTAGAACATCGAATGTTCAAATATCGGACCCTATTCAGCGAACGGTGAAAATAGCGAAGCTGCAGAAAACTGAATTTTTCCCAGGGAAAGATTTCGGGTGTCCGTTTCTGTCACTTCACTATTTTCAGCGCTGTGGTGGAACGTTACTGGTCGGGTTCAGGTAAGTGTGCAATTGTGTGGACATGAGGGTTAGGGCACGAGTGAGGTGATTGTGCGATAGTGACTGATCTTAGGGTTAGGGTTTGGGGTAAGGTAAGTGGATAGTTAGTGGTGTATGTACAGTTTAGTGTAGGGTTAGATGTAAGATTTTAGGTGTGTGGATTGCTGTTTGTTTGGTGTGCTTGTGTTGTGTGTATGTGTTTCCGAACAGCAAATTTTCTCCCTAGGAAAAAATTTGCTGTTCTGAATGTTCAATGTCAGCATTCGCTGAATTGGGTTCGATATTAGAACATTCGAAGTTCTGACACTTCGATGTTCTAATGTAGACCCGTCTTAACTGTGTGAACTACTGTAGACAGGATTGGCCTACTCATCCATTAAAGCCCACTTTTTTGCCATTTTAGCATGTCTTCCTCTGGATCCCCCTTAACTTCCAGACTACCAGCTAGGTTATTCCTTAAAGGGGTCCTTCACCTGAGACCCCCCCCCCAGGAATCCATCTCCACCCCCATATGACCTCAACTATGTTTCGGTAAAGCTTACTCTTCCTCATTTCCAGCTAGTGGACAAAGCTTCCCTAAAATACTGTACATGGAAAACTGTACTACTCGTGGCCTTCACCTTAGCCAGAAGAGTGTCAGAGCTACAGGCCCTCATGGCTATCCCATCTTTCCTGGTATTCCACATGGACAGGGTTATTCATAGAACTAACCCTTCCTTTATGGCCAAGGTGGTGAATGACCTTTCCATAAATCAGGCCATCCACCTACCAACCTTCTTCTCTCACCCACAGGGAGACAGTGAGAGAGTACTCCATTCCCTGGATGTGTACAGACAACTCAGATTTTATCTGCACTAAACCAAGTCCATCAGACAAGCTGATCAACTGGTTGTCTGCTCCCACCCCAGGGCCCTAGGGAAGGTAGTATCCAAACAGACTGTTTAAACCTGGATTTCCAAAGCTATCACCTTCTGCTACAAATTCCATGGGAAATCACTACAAGGTACTGTTAAAGCACACTCCTCCAGGGAAGTGTCCTCCTCAGGAGCCTTCTTCAGGGGTTTGGATACATCCACCATTCTTGAAGCAGCCACCTGTCATCAGTGCACACCTTCACCAAACATTACAAGTTAGACCATATTTCCAGAGCCAGGGTGGGATTTGCCAGGGCTATCCTTCATGGATTCCTGGAGACCGCCTCTAGACCACCACCCCATTCTTCACAGTGAGCTTTGGCACTCAACCATATGTGATGAATAGTGCAACATATGAATAGAAACACACAGAAAAGTTGTGTAAATTCTTACCATAACCATAGATGTCCTCTTCCATGTTGCAGTATTCATTCCCACCCTCCTTCAACTCCTGTTATGCTGCATTTCCCTTTCTGGATGGCACAGGACTGTCATTTCCCATGCTAGGACTGGTTCCGACTGGGGCTTACAATTCTGGGGGCTGGTGCATGCAGACGTCACTTTTATTGCCCACATTCCACTAGCCACGTTAGATGAGCCACCCACCATACGGTGACTGAAAACTTTTGTATACTGGTCGGACATTCTGGTAGCAAGAGGAGTAAACCCACATGTGATGAATACTGTAACATGGAAGAGAAGGATATCTATGGCTATGGTAAGATTTTGTACAATTTTTCTTTCTTCACATTAGTTTGATGATGCAGTATTTGTTGTAGTTGTTGAACAACGCCTTTCTTGCTCATTGACTGTGCTACATCTGTAAGCCATTTCTGCCCATAGGTCCACCATTCTCTACTAACACATCAGTAAAACATTTTTTGAAAGCCCCTCCACCCCACTTTGAAACCCCATTTCTATTGTGGGACCACAAATTTACCATATAGAAGCTCAGTTTCTTTCCATTTGAACCTTCCTACACAGTTGAACTAAAACACTTATTTGAGAAGAAATGTGTCATAGCTGTGTCCTGCACCAAAAGGATCTCTGACTTGTAGGCCTTTTTTGTAAGAGTCCTTGTACTACATTCCCTGTTTTATATCCAGGATGGTCTTAAAGCAATCTTTAACCAATTTTATTCATTTACCTATTTATATGCTGATCAATATTACATAGTATAAATGTACATAGACAATGAAAGTATTAAATTAACAGAACAGGATTTTAGAGAATCTTGCCAGTGATTTGTTTTCTTCATGATAGGCGGCCAAGGCCAGACAATCTGTAAGTAGACATTCTCCTTGTTGTTGGCTAAGTGTGTGACTGTTTGATGTGATAAATATTCCAGGGCTCTAACCAAGCAAGGAAAAGCATATTCCATTAGAGCAGCTCTGTCTGCTGCAACCTCCTACAGCTGCTCTACCCAGAGCATTTGTAACTTCCATCCATACAACACCTAGATTGCCACCACGTATTAAAAGGCATATCACTAATATTTAGGGTCAGGATCCCTCACTGCTTGGGACTGCCTTATTGATATCTGGAATTTTCTGCTGTAATACAGCAGTCATCCTTATACCGAACATCGTTTTTAGGGAATGAGTTTTGAGTCCTGGAACTACTTCCCTCCAGGGCAGAAGGAATAAATAAGAAGCATAAAATAAGTGCGTAATTGTTTTTCCCTTGACAAAACAAAAAGCACTTTGACTGGTGATAAAACACTATAAGCCTAAAACAAAAGAAACAAGACTGCTGAAATCCAAGCACGTCATGTCTGCTTTAGTTTGTTATAGACTTCTCAGTTTCTTAACATCTGAATGGGTTTATCATATGTCATACCATTTATCTGTACTAGACAGAGAAATAATGTTTTACTGTTGAACAAATGTCAGTTTTAACTCTAAAAGTATACATTTGTGGTAAGACTCATTAAAAGAATAAGACTTTTAAAATTTCTCATTGTAGTCAAAGCAGTAGTCCATCTGTGGATGCAGAGAAAGTAGTGCCATGGAAATAATTAGAAAGTTTGGGACATGAAGTGCATACTTGTGCTATTTCAGCTTTTCTACATCAAGTGCTTAAGCTTAATGCAGTAGACGCCACTTTTTAAACTAAACTGAGTAGTTGGGGCAGCTTAACCACTGGAAACACTCCAGTGGTCACAGCTGTTTAGTGCTAGTGCAGAAGAGATTAAAGTTGGACA
Source organism: Protopterus annectens (assembly GCF_019279795.1). Taxonomy (NCBI): domain Eukaryota; kingdom Metazoa; phylum Chordata; order Ceratodontiformes; family Protopteridae; genus Protopterus; species Protopterus annectens. The sequence continues at coordinate 1,449,828,974 of NC_056746.1, read as the reverse complement.
TTATTCCTTGACTGATGGCAGTGGTAGTTGGGTCTGTGAAGTATGTAGTTAGGGTTCAGGTTGGGGAAGCCACCACCTTCTAATTTTAGTTATGTTAATTGGAGGTGGTGTTAGTAGTATTTTTTTCAGCTGAATGAAACCTCTGTATTTTTTTATCAGCATCATGAAGTGAATTTTACAGTGACTTATTTACTGTATATAAAATCATTGAATACTGAATAAAATTAGCAAAAGTGTTAAAAGTAAACATGTACTTGTCATATGAAATGTTACTGGAAACTAAATCATTATAATGTATAAACCCCTTACTTTAAAACTTTTTTTTTTTATCCAGAGGAAGAGTATCAAAAGTGGTTCTATATTACAAGATCGAAGCTTTACTTAATCGAATGAGTAAAGCTCGAACTTGTAATATCGAAACCGTAAATAGTCGAATGGCCGATTTAACCTAGGGAAACACTTTCCTTGGCCGTTCTGTGGAGTATGCCCATTTCTCCAATTTGGAGCGAACTCGGAGTTGGTATATTTAGGTAGGGGGGTGTGGGAGGCATAGCCCCCCCATTTCGGATGTAAAGATTTTTTGTTTTTTTTTTGATTCGGCCAAGGGAATTGTTTTTCTTGGTTGAATTGGCCGTTCGACTATTTTAGCTGTCGATATTACAAGATCGAGCTTTAGTTATTCAATTAACTAAAGCTTTGCTGTTGTAATATAGACGCTCATAAGCTACATGTGGTGGAGGAATAGAGAAAATGTGTTAATAACAGAAAGGAGGTTTAGAGCAATCATTTTTGTACATAATTTAAAAATAATTATCTTGAAATCTTAAGCTACAGAGCATAGTGTAACATGCTTTTTCTCTCAAGTATTTAAAGTAGGATTGAGAATAGGACTTTTTAAAAAATGTAGATAATCATGTTGTTATTTGGTTTGTTGGTTTTGACTGTCGGTTATATGAACCTCTTGTATTGAATAAATCGATGCAAGTTTTTTAACTTGCTCTGCGATTATGTAACCTATGAGTAGGTTATATTAATTAAGGCATTGCAGTAGGCATGGAAAACTCACAAAGTAAACGTATAGTATCAAAACTGTTAGAAAGAATAGGTTTCACTTACACCTTGCACTGTTCTTGCATTTCATTATTCATTGCAGGGATGTAAATGTGTTTGTAGTCATTGGTAGGTATACCTCTTAGAACAAGAAATCTGAACAAAGCCTAAAATAATTGGGGGGGGGGGGCTAAAGGGCCAAAAAAGGACAGATTTAAATTTTATTCTTATGAACTTAGAAAGTTGCTAGGCAAAACAGTATTTGTTAGCATGCTTTTTCTGAAGGATATGAAATCTGAAGCTCAAATACATGTCATTATTTAGTGACTTTGGTTGTCGATGATTTGCCAAAAAAACACAGATCTTGCCAATAAACAACACATTTTATGAAGACCAGCAGCTGCAGCCCTCCCACCTAGAAATAAATGAAAAACATACCATGAAACATAAACTTAAAAAAAAATGTTTTCTTTTTTAACGTGTACCGGAATTGCTGCGCATGCGTGGGCACACACAGACTGTCCCACAGATGCCCAGGAATACTTGCAAACTCTGAATGCTCGAGTCAGCAGTCCAGAAAAGGTATTTTCTGCCCTGCAGATGCCCAAGATGCTGTGCAGTAGATGGCCGCACAGAAGAGAGGAGCTCTGGACTGCTTGAGCTGCAGGCAGGACCAATCAGGAGAGAGGTACACAGGGATTTGAGCACAGGGCCAATTAGAAGTGAGGTAAGTTGAGTGCAAAGCATTAAGTCAAGCACAGGTTTGCTGCTTCGAGACAATGGAGTTGGACCTGGTTTACTGCTTCTGGACCCATTTACACATGTGTGTGTGTGTGTGTGTGTGTGTGTGTGTGTGTGTGAAATACCCTTGTTAACACATAGTGGTGGTTAGAAATACTCAGGCTTGAACCCTGTACCTTGGTTGCAGGTGGCAAAGACCTGAATTCCCTACCCACCACTGTTTGTAAAAAAATGCAGATTTTTGCCTCATATTTGTTCTGTTACTCACAAAATCTCTGGTTTCTGTATCTTCATATTTCCTTGCGAAGGTGTGTACTGCAGTGGTGCACTGGTAGCATTGTTGCCTGACAGCTACAGGTTCTCTGGTTTGATTCTTGGCGGGGGTGCCTTCTGTGTGGAGTCTGCATGTCCTCCTATTCATTAAAAAGATGTGTCTGGAGTGTTTGTCCCTGATCTGCTGAAATTTGGCTTTGTTTTGTTCCAAGTCAGACTAGTTTCCTGGTTAACAAACGTTTAAAAATAACAGGCATTTGAATTTCAGACTTCATATTCTTCAGAAAGTACATGGTAAAACAAAACCTTTTATTCTAGCAATTGTCTAAGTTTATAACATGGATATTTGAAATTTACCCATATTTTTGGGACTGTATTCCCCCATTATTGGCCTCGTCCAGGTATTTTGTGCTAAGGTTGAGAGGTATGGTGAGAACTGAATTCACTGAATATGTTTGGCAGCTGTATTCCCACATTATTGGCTTTTTTTAGGTGTTTTTTTGCTAAGAGGTTGACAGCTATGGTGAGAACTGAATTCACTAAATAGTAGCCATTTAATTTGTCTTCCTCTGTTTCAGCTGATTTGGCATAGTGGTATGTTTCTCTGACTGTTTTGCACAGGGTCCCCTGGGTTCAAGACGTGGCAGTGAAATGTATGGTGGTAAAACAGCATTTTATTCTGGCAACTTTCCAACATTATACAAGCAGTGTTTAAAATGTGTCCCTGGTTTTTGGCCTTTTGTCCCCCCCCCAATAAATTTTGACTTTTTCCAGATATCTTGTGCTGCAAAGTTCAGAGATACAGCTGAGTGTCGAGTAGATTTTACAAGGAGCTGAGAGCTGCAGGGGAACAAAAATTTAGTTCTGCTTATGCTAAGTCTGCTTGCATTGTTAATAGCACAACAGGTAGTGTACTTGCTTTTGATGCAGAAGGCTGTGAGTTCTACTCCCACAGTAGGGAGATACATTGCTGATACTATGCTGTGTTGTAAAGGGAGTGGATGCTGCAGTCCTTTTTGGCAAAGATACCTAGTAACTATGAACCTGTTATCAGTTTGCTAGCCATTCCCTATTGCGGTTTTACTAGCTTATCATTTTTTTAATGCATGCAACATAGGCAATTTATTCTTCAAGGGCAATAGGTACTTTATTTGTAGATTAAACAATGACATATAAAGTTGTTTGCTAGCAGCAACCTCTTTATTAGTTACAGATTTCTTTAATGTGGATTTTACTAATTCAGAGATTGTGCATATTTACTGATACTGGTGGACTATAGTAGGTTGAGTAGACGTTTTATGACGGAAATGTTCTGAACTGGGCAGTTTTGTCATTATCGGTGCATGCATTTTGTTTCATTGTTTACTGGAAAAACAATAAATTTAAAATGCCCTCTTAACAGCTGTAGTGTATTGTACAAGGAATATAATGTAATACAGTCAGGAAGGTGTATTAAAGAGCATGTGTATGTTTCATGTTCAAGGGGCCTATGATTTTGAAAACAGCCCAGAGTTGATCTTTATCTGCCACTGGCAAAATGCATTTTCTTTGAATGTAGGTTTCAATGCTGTTTCAATGCATGTGAGTTTCAAGGGCAGAGAAGTTTTAATGCTAAGTCTACTTTCATTGTGAGACTGCATTGCTTTGTTTAACAGATATCTATTAGGGTTCATGCTGTAAAATATAAAATAAAACTTTCAAATGAAATCCATATCATTGCAGAAGTAAAGCAGTATGCACATTGCAGTGTTTATGGTAAATGGGGACAAATAACCAAGGAATGGGACGTTGGAATGGCTGCAGGGGGGAGGCTCCATTCAACCATGATTTTATGAGGTGGGGGGGTGTAGCAAACTCAGACAGCCCCGGTTGAACTATACCTCTCAGTTGTACATATTTTTGCAGAATGAATAGATATTTGCTTCTTATTTTTGGTTTGTTCCTCATAAAATTTGTGGTTTATTAGCAAATCATTTAGGAATGAAGTCACTAAATGACAGACATTGAGTTTCAGACATCATAACCTTCAGAAAAATGCATGCTAATGCAAGACCTGTTATTCTATCAACTGTATTAAGTTTATACAAGAGCAATTTTTAGTAGTGTTTGTATGTTCCCCCAATATTTTTGGCCTTGTCCAGATTTCCTGCATTAAGAGGTTGAGAGGTACGTGCAAATCGCTTTGTAGAATTAGGAATATCCAAACCTCTCAATTGTCCCCAATTTTGGCTCAAAATGTTGCTCTCAACTAATAATCCCTCCTCAAAATGGCAATTTTGGAAGAAAATGTGGAGGGTTTACAATTCTATATAACTGTAGTGATCAGAGTTATAGATTACTTTTATTTCAGAAATGCATGTAGATGCTCTTATTTTGTTAGCTGCTCAAGTTAACAGTGTTAATATTAAAAAGGTGTCCCTTTTTGACAGGTTCCCAGCTGTATTGTGTGGCAACTTTATATTTTGCATCACATTTTTGGTCTGTTTTTCATAAAATTGTGGTTTTCTGGCAAATTAGTGGCAAGTCATTAAAGATTGAAGTTAGAAAATAATGGCAGACATTTGAGTTTCAGATTTCATACCCTTCAGAAAATTCATACTAATGCAAGATCTACTACTGTTCTATTATCTAAGTTAATAAGAGCAATATTTAAAAATTGTCCTTATTTTTGGACTGTGTCCCACTTCTAGTTCTATGTATGGCTTTGAAGTTGAGAGGTATGAATGTCAGAACCATCACTGTCAGCCAGAGACATTTCAAATTATGACATACTTGTAGTGGCTCTGGATGTGTCCAAGGAAGGCAAGGAGCAGTTATGCAGTGTAAGTGTACAGAGTATTCCCCCATCCAAGGTAGACCACAAGTACGACCGTGGCTTTTCATCTGTCCTTGATTTTGCAGAATGTTCTGGTTTTCTGTCAGATTTTTATACTGTTGATTTATGCTTCCTATTATTCAGGAAATGCATGTTGTCACAGTGCCCTGTTGCTCTGTTTAAGTAGCAATGATTTAATGAGCATCAGGTAAGCTTGTCGGAGATTGTAAGATGCAAGTAAGCTTTAATAGGCATACTGTTAAAGAATTACCAACATTGAAAGCCTTTTCGTTGTTGCCATGCAGAGAATATTTACATAACTAGATAATGTATAAGCCTTGTATATTGAAATGCATATGACAGTATTTGTAATAAAAGGACAGGATTACAGTATTTTCAGAAGCTCATTACATTTATTGGAGACTTGCATTCATCTTTTGTTGGAGACTTGCAGTCATCTTTGCAGGCTTAACCATAAACTAAACATAATGCCAATCTATCATGTATGGTCCATAACTTGTGCAGGAATCCTTTACAAAAATTATCTTGAGCTTGTTTCTTGTTTGCTGTTCATTTTTTACTTTGAGCATGTCTTCCCCATGAACAAGTAGATAGTTGTGTCAGGCAGCAGGTCTTTTTTTGGGTAAGAAAAATTTTTACAAGTGAGGGTATCACAGAGATTGCTATTTTCAGCATGTTACTTGGCAATTTTATAAAGCTGAATATAAATTATAATTAGAACTACAGTGCAAGGAGTAGTGGTTTGAGTTGAGTGCTGCTTGTTTTTTTATACTTGATTTTTGACTGGCATTCCAGTAATGTATTTAAAAAGTAATTTATTTTTTCATGCCTCACAACCTGTTTCCATCTGGATATTAAGTAAGTTGTCATGTAGCCAATGCATTGAAATATTTTTTTCTTCTACACTTCATTTTGTCTTGATTGGACTCTCGTAATGACTGTTCAGCACCCAGGGCAGCGTATTTAATTAAAGTTCCAGTTATTGTGGTTTTGAGCATAGCTACACCCCTTTCTAGTTGGCCACACCCCTTCCCATTGGCCCCACCCATTCAGCTGTCTCCTGCAGCCCTCCTTTAATTTGAAGTCACCAGCTGCCACTGCTGGTGGTGCAGCCTTAGCAGCCTATCTGCATAGGCTTGCTGATTCGCAGCACACACACCTGCAGCTGTGAAGTAAATTAAGTGATATTGAGACATACCTATCCATAATATAGACTACAATATCAATTCTTACATACTTCATTCCATGGCAACCTATTCAGTAGTGGGGCATTTTTCATCCCACGGCCCTCCTGTATCCACTGGTTCAGTCGGACCTCCTTGCTTTTCTTCAGGTCTGAGTAGTGGTGTCTGACCTGCTCACCAGTCCAAGGGATGCCTGTGGCACTGGTGAGATCATGAGCTAGACCGTTCCAGGCTTCTGCTTTGTATTTGGTGCCCTGGAACTGGCCCTGCAGGAGTCTCATCATGATTATGGATGAGGAGCCAAACCATAACTTTTGACTCCTCAATGCCCCAATGTTGCGCTCAAAATCGAGAGCCCTCTCCAACACCAGCCATGCTGACTGCAGATGGGAGCTACAACCAGTTATGGCAAGTATTCCTGCCTATGGAGCTTAAATATGCTTCAATTCCCGCACTTATTTGTGATTGGCCAGTTTTGAAAAATCTCAGCTGAAAGCACACCTGCTTAGCAATGGGTAAACTTCCATTGATATGTATGTATGTGTTGAAAGTGTATGCATATGAAAAGCTGTCATGGGTTAGTGGTTTAGTACTGTGATTATGGTGCACAGTATCCTGGGTTCGAGGCCTGTCATTGCTTTTTATATTACTACTGGCCAGACCGGCTAGGAGGTGTGGCTGTGTTTAGCCGACTTTGCTCAACTTTGCCCAGCGTTTCTCTATGTTGCTCTAAGGTGCTCTATGTTGCTCGACATTGCCCAACGTTGCCCAACATTGAGCTAGTTAGCACAATCCGCAGCTATGCACAAACATGTTTTGTTTGCGCTAGTTGGCGTGATGCGCAGCTACGCGCAAAGCCATTACGCTAGTTAAAGCAGTGCTAAGCTATGAGCAATTATACTTAAATGTGCTTAATACTGGTAAACTTTGCTTAGCAGTATTTCACATTGCTTAAGATACATTACTTATGCATTCATCAGTATGCATAACCATTTCACCTTCTTGTAATATATATATATATATATATATATATATATATCTATATATACATACATATAAAACATCGTTCACTCCTACATAGGCCATTTCAATGCTTTTTACTAAAATTTAAAAAATAAATGTCAGGAATTATTTTTATATACAGATTTCCAACATAAAATAGAAAGGGGAGAGGTGGGACTCGAACTGGGAATACCTCCTCTTTGTGCGAAGGCTCTACCACTACACTATTGCTATTTGGCTTAATTTGCATATAAGTTTCTTATTATCCTCTTCAATGTCTAAACTGCTAACTGTAGCTAAGCAATGGGCACACCCACGCAAACCTGCGCAAATCTGGGCAGCTATATCGGGAATAATAAAAAAAAATTAAAGGTTTTACATTTTATAATTGTACAGGGGTTTAGAATGTGGGGGAGTGTAGTGTTGGGTATGTACACATTTGAGCAGACTCGCTCATGTCAGTTGACATTTCCCAATTGAGAGACTTGCAGGGGCGTGGATTTTTGGACTGCTCGGCAGTCCGACACACTCCCTGCACTCGTGCACGCTCCGTGTTAGCCTAAGAGTTGCGGCAGCATGCCCTCATGAATATGCATGGCAGTTTCCGTGTAAGACTAATTTAGTCTTACACGGAGGATTGTGAATCCTGGGGTTGGTCTTTATGATTACTTAAAGGAAACCCCACTTGGTCTTTATATAAACTTTAAATGTAAATATGAATGCTGCTCAGGGGCTATCATTGAACAAGTCCCTGAGTATGGATTTTATAGAAATAATTGTATGTAAAATTCAGTTCTGAACTAGTTCCCCAATTACTTTATTAATTTATCTAATCAAGTCATTTTTTTAATATGTTTATTTAATATTTAAACTTTTAGTAACAACAATTTTGTAATATATACAAAAAAGAAACATAGACATTATATACAAAAAATATTTACACAATAAATGCAACATGCTAGAAAAGGTCATTTATAAAGAACAATTTTAAAAGAATGACAATAAGTTATATACAAAATAAGAAATACTGTTAAATAGGTGTCTGGATTAGAAGCTGAGGAACATTGATGAATGTATACAATTAACATTAAAAGTACAATTTAGATATTTGTTACAAGATACAATCGAATAGTTTTTCCTGATTATTATAATAGGAATGTCTAATGTGCTTGGTAAAAAATAATGTATGTGTTGTTATATATTTAATAGCCATTTGTTTAAAACCATCCCATGAAATTTAGGATCTATTAATACAGTTGTGGGTAATGAAAAGTTTAATCAATGAGAATAATATAATTAAAATATCAATATCTTGTTGGTGTAAATTAGGTGGGGGAATATGTAGTATTGCAAATTTCCAAGACAGGGTAGATTTCTCATAATCCATTTTCTCTAATTTGACTTTCAGGAAACACCATGATTTGTAGGAACATTTACATCTCCATGATATATGTGTTAAGAATTCCTGGAGTTATATACGCATTGCTAACTATAGTGAACTGTGTATAATGTTTTTTCATAGGTAATAATTTTGAAATTAAAAGACTGGACTTGCTGACTTTATGTAATTAATGCATTAAGGTTGATCCAGTAATTAGAAAAAAAGTAATTGTTTTGATAATTTAGAGTTGAAATTAATTTATATGTGTTGGATATCATCATCTTTGATGTGAAGGCCTTCCATAATTGTTTGCAGAATGTCATATTATAATTGTTGATATTTGATCCATTTCGAAGTATTTCTATTAATTCTTTTAGGGTAATTTGGAAAGTTTAGAGCTTTCCTTAACTTTCTCATTGACAGATTTCTATAAATATACAAGTTTATAATACATTTGTCTTTAAGAAAATGATAATTAGAAAGGTTTAGCATTTGATAATTCATTTTAAATAAGGGTTTAAATGAACTAGTTGCAATAACATGATTTTTAGACTGATCGACTCAACTAGGCTTTATAAGATTTTTATCTTGTGTATTGAAATTATATGCATTTTGAGACTTTTGAGATTCTCTTTTTTAATAAAGGGTAGTGCTTTAGGGTTATACTGAGATTTACATGTATGGTTATAGCACATTTTAACCCAGATGGAACTCCATGAAAAAAAAATTCAATCGCCTCACTGAATTCAATCCTTTTATTTTACTTTTGAGGATAGATTACAATTATAAAAATGAAAAAATGATTCTTCTAAGATTTTCTATTTTATTCAGACAATTAGAGTGCTACTGGCCTAGCTATGACACCCAAATAGATTATGACTAGCATATAGAATGCATACCAGATCTTGGGTTAAACAATAGTTAGGTTTCCCTGATGCAAAAGCTTAAATAGTTGATGTTAATATAAACTGGATTAATAATGATTTTAAATACATTTCAATCATTTTAATGAGAATAAAAAATTAAAGTACCAAAATAAAATATTGAACTGATAGATAAATTTTAACAGTATTAACTTTCCAATAGTAAAGTATGAATATGTATATGTGATATATGTGTATGTGCATATAGGTTCATAGGGTAAGTACTAGGCTAGCTGCCCTTGGAAGCCATTTTAAGCCTAGCCAATTTTCCTTTTTGTGCTAGAATGAACCTATTCCATTATATATTATTTTATATATTACATATTATATCATAATATTATTATATTATAGGTTAGAGACTGGTCTTACGAATCCTATGGTTGGTAATTACATATTACCCCTAAGAAGAATAACTGGGCTCATACCATAGATAATTTGAGGGGAGATACATTGTATTTTTAAATATAGTCATATAAGCTCAGATACCAAAATGCTGACAGTTAAAAATAGATGTATCAAAATGCAGACAAGAAACCTCCCAAAGAACACATTGCAAAATATGGGCAAATACTACTTCTTTCAACAATTTACAATATATGTATGATACAATAATCAAAATGGCATACACCATAGCAATACCACTAGACAATGTTTGTCTGGTTAGTATTGGTATTATGGAAAGGGTTTTCTAAGGTAACATGCAAGGTTAGGGTCAGGTTCAAGGTCAGCATGCATTAATAAGGTGGGCATTAATAAGGCTTTTACCCTGGCACCAAATTACTAATGAAGGCTAATCAAAACCTGCTTCTAACCTTAATCATATTCCTTACCTTTGGAAAGCCCATTCTGTAATAATACCACTTCTCAAGATGGATGTAGCAACAAATACATTCAACACTAACAATATCCTCATGCCATAACCTTAATCTAACCCTAACCTACCAGCACTGATATACACTCCCAGTCTTATTGCCAACCCACTTAACCTCTGTCTACATTTTGAATCATCTACATTTTGATGTTTCCACATTCTGATACTGCCTGAGTACCTGTATTCTTAATGGTTTATATTCGATAGTGTCCATATTCTGATTGACCGAATAACCTGTACTGCATTTAATGCTCAATATCCAAAAATAGACTGCATTTTTTAAAACATATTATATTTTTAACCATACAACTCTCACATCTTGCATTTTCAGCATGTATTTGCTTTGTATGACTCCAGAATTAATAGACACAGCTGACAGGAATAGAATGACACATTGGAAAGAGAAAATGTATAGTTAAATACAACTGTATTGAAAACACTAAAATAAAAACAGACTAGAGCAAATTAATGTAATCTACCTAGTATAAAATGGATGAGCACACAAATGCTAAGAGAATATGTGATATCTAAAATCTAATGCTTTAATAGTGAATATCTAATGGAATCCCCCAAACTTCTGAATTGTAAATACAGTATGAAATAGCCAAGTAAAAGAAAATCAATATTGTCAAATTAATATAAAACAATAAAATATCAATACTGATCAAAACTGGATGCACATACTTTCTTATATCAAGAAAACAAGTTATACAATATCTATATTGTAGATGTATACATAGAAATGTATTCTTAGAGTATTTTATACACTAGATAAAATAGCTAAAATATGTAAAATTATTATACTTTTTACAGATGTAACCATAACTTGAAAGTTGGAGCCATATTCTTGTAGCGTGTCAAATTGGAAAGGATTACAGGAAAAAAATTCAATCCTTTTGTCAAGCCTTATGGATTACAATTCGCAATGTCTACTCTGTCATGTATTCTAGGCCATGAGAAAGATGCCAAAAGTTGGATAAAATGTTCTGAACCTAAGTTTATGGACTTTCCTTAATTTGTGATTTTCATATTAAAAAGGCAGAAATACTAAAGGCTACAAATAAGCAACAGTCTATATACTTCAAATTCTGACCAAAAGAATATTCACTTTTGTACATATTTAACAAATATATCTAACATTGACAGATAAGGTGATACAAGATGATTATCAAGAAAACATTTTAACATTGTAGAACAGTTTCAATACTCGAAGATAGCTAATAGGAAATCATGCAAATAGCTTTGGATAGTTAGATGTTATGACTATTTAGTAAATGAAGTTCAGATGTAATTTCTCTTCTTACACTAAGTTTATGACCCTACCAGCTTTATGTATATGACTATAATAATTTGAAAATTATGAAGGTATAACATCCCAACAAATACAAATATTTTAAAGAAGGAAAGTAAAATAATTATGCCAGTCTGTGTCCTGCACTATATAGCCCTGATGATTTTGATCACTTTTCACATGTGCTCTGTTCCCTTTCCAAATAAATAACCTCAAAATAACCTGAACTTTCTGCAACAATAAACAGCTATTTTATAGAACAGAGTTTCTAATAAGAAAGACTGACGTATGTTTTGATATCATGAAGTTAATCATTTATACAAGGGATCATTTCAGGTACTGCATTTTGTATGAGACATGATATCTTATTAAATATCAGCTTTGACAGATCATGAATGTTATGTTCAATATCAATGGAAAATACTGTACAAGAAATTGCATTAAGTGTGTTAGGCCTACTGATGTGGTTAATTCACTAGATTGTAAACATAAGATTTGGAATGTGTTTTCCATGCTAGTAGAATAAAATCACTAAATCTATTATTTTTGAAATCGTTAGCAGATCATCTTCCATGTAAATCAAAAATTTGAAACGTATGTTATGGGGGCATATCATTTTCCTGTTGGGTGGCCTCTAAAACCAAATTTAATACTAGTAGAGAAACTGGTAACAGGCATATTCTATAATCTCTGAATATTGTTTATATGCATCTACTTCTAATAAGCACAAAATATTAAGTATAATAAAATAATGCTGTAATTATATACATGGGCTGGAAGTTTTAATTTTGCATTTTTAATATAAACTAGTTAATCTGGCAAATACTTTATAGAAATCTACAAATCATAATGCCAAGTCTAAATAACTTTTTGTATATATAAAATTATAGCCTTCTTTAAATAATGAAAAAGGTTTATATTTGTACTAAGGGAGCAAGCAAAAATGATTAGGCTATACAACTTTGTTTAAATAGCATATATTTTGTAATCATAATTTAAAAGTAACATTGAGTAGTACTTATCTTTTAATTTTGTGTCCTTTGAAAGAGAAGGACTTCAGTAAGAAAAAAAGTTATAAAAATTGAGTAGGGATCAAGATGGCAACTGAACTATAAGCACCATACTGACTCTGCCCCACACTACAGAACGTAACCTACAACCTCTACAAAAGAAACACTTCTTTTCTGTCAATAAAAAACTAAAGTTTAAATTTTACTAACCTTAAGGCTGGTCTTTTTCTTTTGGATGATCCCTGCAAGTAAGCAAGCAATCACTGCTAAAACTTATCGGAGTGTAGCAAGTTGAGTCATGGAAGTCTAAGTCTGTACTTCTTAATTAAAAAAATCCCAAGTACTAAAGGTGCATGAAACAAGAACAAAAAATGAGAAGAGAATTTATGTACCACCAAGCTGAAACGCTGTACTGTAATAATCTCCACAAATAACAGCATGTTAGGCGTATGTACGTATTTCTTGAAACAAATTATAAATTCCAAGATCTTTCAAAAATATAGTGAAACAGCAAGTCTTTTTAGCAATTAAGACAGCACTTACTTCATAGAGTTCTCATCAGCTGTGCTAACTTACTTTCACTCTTAAGTTGTAGTCTTGGTTAGTATTTCCCTTAAAAACTTCAGGACTGATGCCAAGTTAGCAAATGCTTTCAAACTGTAAACTGAAGCCCTTTGTCATTAGTCCAAGTCTCATAAAAACCACAAAAAAAATTTATTTCACAGTTTAAAACAATGCTTACTTCCACAGGGCTCTCATCAGCTATGCTGTCACGCTTTCAGTTCACAGTAACAAGTTCTGAATAATAGTTTTCTTTAAAAGCTTTAAAATAAATCCCAAACTAAAAAGCTCGCTCTGGTGAGCTTATTTAGTAAAACACACACGAAAAGTGCTTTCGGCTGTTAGCCTTCTTCAGTTCGATGAACTTTCAGTTTCTTAGTTTCAAAATATAAAATAACTACTAGCCATTCAGATACTTCCATCTACACACACCTTTTTGTGAACTGATCATGTTCTTTGTATTGATTACTTTACTTTGGTTTAGCTGAGACACGCCTGTTTCTTAGGATTAGTTTTAAAGGGATTACTGCATTTATTCCAGATGACTTGTGTGCCTTTAAGTTCAATATCCATTTAATTTCTTTATTCTCCGTCAAATTTTTAATATCACCTCCCCTGTTGGTTACTGATATTAATTCAATAACCTGAAAAACAAAATTATGTGTGAGATGGGCTATGACATGATTTTCTAAACTATTTTGCTGATCCTGATGAATAATATCCCTTTGGTGCCTTAGAATACGTTCTTTAAATCGTTGGTTCATTTTTACAATATAAAACACTGTACAGTCCTTACAGGTTGCAATGTAGACCAGATGTTGTGAGGTGCATGTGGCTGAGACTTTAAAATTAAAACATTGGCCTGATACAGGATGGATGAAGTTAGGTTCAGTGTTAATATATTTACAAGCCTTGCATCGTCCACATTTCTTAGTGCCCATTGCATGGGGAGGTATAATACTAGTCGGTCCTCCTTTATTATATAATAAACATTTTTAATTCTTCCTATTTTTGAATGTAAATTTTGGTTGATTTCCCACTATGTTCCCTATTTTAGTGTCTTCCATAAGGACAAGCCAATATTCCTTCACCACTTCACATATCTGGGCATTGTCTGTGCAATATGTCAGAGTACACCTAAGCTCATTTGTCATAGTTCCTTTCCTGTTATATAGTAAAGTAGTTCCAGTTGTAGTATTCCGATACTAGGGACATCCCTTATTATCTCTTATGTTAGCAATATCTTCATTATTACAAAGATCTTTTCCTTTATAGCCCCGTTGTTGTAAATGTCTTGCTAGTGAGGCACATTCTTTCCTATAAGTAGGTTCCTCTGTACATAATCTTGATATTCGTGTTACTTGATTGTTCATAATCTTCTTATATATATGCCTGGGGTGCATACTATCATGATGTAAGTAATGGTTCCTCCATGTCTCTTTCCGGTGTAGTTCAGTAATCAAACCTTGGGATGGTGTATATTTCAATTTCACATCAAGAAAATCAATTTCTGTCCTAGAGAATTTTATTGTAAACCTTAGGAGTTCCGTAGACGAATGTAAATAGTCAACAAACGCTATTATTTCTTCTTCTTGTCCTTTCCATGCTAAATAAATATTGCCTCAAATCTCCCATACTATAGGAGATGTCTCAACCAAGGATTATTCTGATGCAGTATTTTCTGATGTTCCCAAAACAGAACAGTTGCAGGATTTCTAAAAGAATCAGTGAATCCTTTGTTACTTCTAAATCTGGAAACAGGGAACTTAGAAGAATTATGTGAAAATAGTGGAACAGAGAATTTTGAAAAACTATACAAAGAAGTGGAAGAGGCAGCATTTAAATTAAAAAGACTACTATGGCAAAGCTTTCATTTTGAGGCTTGCCAGCAACATAAAATCATTCCAGGGGGAATGATGGTTAAATGTTTACCTACATTTGGAAACAGTCGACCAGACTTACTAGCCAAATGTCAGAGCATCAATCTGGAAACAAGCTTCAGTTACTTACGTTTGCTAATAGAACATTTTAAACCAGAAGAGGAACAATCAGCTGATTTGATGATACTGAAACAAGCAGAAATAGAAGGATTAGAACTAAGTGAATCTGAAATAGGCTGGTTAGAAACACTACAACAAAGATTGTCTGCATATGACGTCAGGTTAAAAGCCCAGAAAATGAAGAAAATGCTACAGGATTATAAAGATTTCAAAGAAGGGACTATCTTTGAATGGCCAAGAGAATATAAAATAGACAGTATAGATGAAGGAAATAAGGTTACACTTGAACCAACAGAACAAAGGAATACCACCAATGAAGTCAGAAACTCAGAGAATGTACAATCTCAGACTTCTGAAAATAGGAATAAGACTAAACCAAATGACACTTTCAAAATATTCGACTTCAGAAATACTACAGCTGATAGCATACCCAGCACCTCAACAGGAGCTATACCTAAGGAAGGGGCTAATCATACCTTTTTTTTCTATCAGTTTCCAGTACCAGTGAAAGAACATCAAAGAAGAAACAGCAGAACACAGAGTCAAGAGAGAAAGAGAAATAAATTCCTATAACCACACAGTAAAATCAATCTATGGTTATTAACCTGTCCAATATAACTTTAGACAAGGAAAGTATGAATATTTTATCAAATGGTTTGACTTTTATTCCTTCCTTACATTCAGATTTAAGTGAATTTTGTGTTGATATAAAAATGTTTGCTAGAAATGTAACACTAAAATCCATTTTTGGTGAAAGTACAGTCAAACAAGTACCCTACAAGAAACCAAGTTTGTTTACTCCAGTCAACCATCCGACAATGGAAATGTTTATATGTCTGTGTGAAGCAGAAGTCTCCAAGTTAAGAGAAAAAGAAAAGAGAGGAAAATGCGTCACCAATATGTCTAAAGGTAGGTGAAGTAGAAGCCTTAAAGAAATTAAAAGAGAGAAAAGACTTGGTGTTTAAACCTGCAGACAAAGGAGAAGCCATAGTAGTAATGGACGCAAATTGGTATAAAAGAAAAATGTTAACCATGCTATGTGACCAGCAGACTTATTGTATAATAACAAAGTCGATTCAGGAACAGATGGTGGCAAAGATAAATGGTGAATTGTATGAACTATTAATGGAGATTAGAATTAATGAAGAGTTATATAACTTTCTAATGATTGATCATCCCATAATACCATATATTAGTGGATTACCAAAGGTGCACAAAGGTCCGATGGACCCACCTTTACAGTCGATAGTAGCCGGGAGAGGATGGGTTACAGAACCCATCTCCATATATGTGGAATGTGAACTAAAACTGCATTTATTTAAACTGGAAAGTATTAAAGATACAGGAGAGTTTTTTAGACAACTTTCAGTTGATATGAAAAAAATTAGAGCCAGGTACACCACTTATTCTGGTACAATGGATGTGAACAATCTCTTTACAGTTATACCGCTTGATTATGGAATAGAGGCTGAGATCTAGCTGGCAAGATTGGATTTAATGCTGACCTTATTTGCACCCTATTAGATATTATATTGCACAATAATATATTTGTATATGAAGAGAATTACTATTCACAAAAGTGGGGTGTAGCTATGGGCACTCCATGTGCAAATACCTATTCTAATATGGTATTAGCAAAGTGGGAACGTCAGAAAATATTGAATGAGAATAATCCTTGGTTGAGACATCTCCTATATTATGGGAGATTTGTGGACGATATATTTTTAGCATGGAAAGGACAAGAAAATGAAATAATAGCGTTTGTTGACTATTTACATTCGTCTACGGAATTCCTAAGGTTTACAATAAAATACTCTAGGACAGAAATTGATTTTCTTGATGTGAAATTGAAATATACACCATCCCAAGGTTTGATTACTGAACTACACCGGAAAGAGACATGGAGGAACCATTACTTACATTGTGATAGTATGCACCCCAGGCATATATATATATATATATATATATATATATATATATATATATATATACATATAAGAATATTATGAACAATCAAGTAACACGAATATCAAGATTATGTACAGAGTAACCTGCTTATAGGAAAGAATGTGCCTCACTAGCAAGACATTTACAACAACGGGGCTATAAAGGAAAAGATCTTTGTAATGATGAAGATATTGCTAGCATAAGAGATAATAAGGGATGTCCCTAGTATCGGAATACTACAACTGGAACTACTTTACCATATAGCAGGAAAGGAACTATGAAAAAATTAGCTTAGGTGTACTCTGACATATAGCACAGACAATGCCCAGATATGTGAAGTGGTGAAGGAATATTGTCCGGTCCTTATGGAAGACATTAAAATACGGAACATAGTGGGAGATCAACCAAAATTTACCTTCAAAAATAGGAAGAATTTAAAATGTTTATTATGTAGTAAAGGAGGACCGACTAGTACTATACGTCCCCATGCCATGAGCACTAAGAAATGTGGACGATGCAAGGCTTGTAAATATATTAACACTGAACCTAATTTCATCCATCCTGTATCAGGCCAACATTTTAATTTTAAAGTCTCAGCCACATGCACCTCACAACATCTGGTCTACATTGCAACCTGTAAGGACTGTACAGCGTTTTATATTGGAAAAACGAACCAACGATTTAAAGAACGTATTCTAAGGCACCAAAGGGATATTATTCATCAGTTCAGCAAAATAGTTTAGCAAATCATGTCATAGCCCATCGCACACATAATTTTGTTTTTCAGGTTATTGAATTAATATCAGTAACCAACAGGGGAGGTGATATTAAAAATTTGATGGAGAATAAAGAAATTAAATGGATATTGAACTTAAAGGCACACAAGTCACCTGGGATAAATGCTGTAGTCCCTTTAAAATCAATCCTAAGAAACAGGCGTGTCTCAGCTAAACCAAAGTAAAGTACTCAATACAAAGAACATGATTAGTTCACAAAAAGGTGTGTGTAGATGGAAGTATCTGAATGGCTAGTAGTTATTTTATATTTTGAAACTAAGAAACTGAAATTTCATCGAACTGAAGAAGGCTAAAAGCCGAAAGTGCTTTTTGTGTGTGTTTTACTAAATAAGCTCACCAGAGTGAGCTTTTTAGTTTGGGATTTATTTTAAAGCTTTTAAAGAAAACTATTTTTCAGAACTTATTATTGTGAACTGAGAGCGGGTCAGCATAGCTGACAAGAGCCCTGTGGAAGTAAGCGTTGTTTTAAGCTGTGAAATAAAAAATTTTTGTGGTTTTAATGAGACTTGGACTAATGAAAAAGGGCTTCAGTTTGCAGTTTGAAAGCATTTGCTAACTTGGCATCAATCCTGAAGTTTTTAAGGGAACTACTAACCAAGACTACAACTTAAGAGTGAAAGTAAGTTAGCACAGCTCATGAGAACTCTATGAAGTAAGTGCTGTCTTAATTGCTAAATCGACTTGCTTTTTCACTATATTTTTGAAAGATCTTGGAATTTATAATTTGTTTCAAGAAATACATACATACGCCTAACACGCTGTTATTTGTGGAGATTATTACAATACAGTGTTTCAGCTGGGTGGTGCTTAAATTCTCTTCTCATCAAGTCTGTACTTCTGGCCTGCATGTGAAGAACAGAACAATTTATACTATAAAACTTGAGCTATAACTATATAAATCAATAAAAGAATAACTGTCCAAAACACAGTAAATAAATAAAATGGACTACCTTAACACAAATGTCAAGTCGTATGGAGCAAATGGCTGTACAACTTCTAACATCACACCTGAAAAGGAGATCATCTCCAAGCATGCTGAAACTTCAAAATAGCAACAGGACAAAAAAAATGCAAGTAAAATTAAAGCTGACCATCTTTTTGCCATAGATAACAAAGGAAACACTTCAACCACTACAGGTGGCTATTCAACAGCTTTCTGACCAAGTGAAAACATTTGGTGCCAAGATAAATCAAAATGCTACCAGACTTGAAGTTACAGAAGCAAGAAACATGAGAAATATAATAAATATTGAGCATCTTCAAAAAGACTCTCAAAATGACTGAGGCATCTATTCCGTGGACTATCGAAAAACTATGTGCAACCAAAACTAATGGAAACTCTACATTATATTTTCAGACACCTCTTGCAAAATCAAGTTGAAGCTAGTCACATTATTATTGAAAAAGCCCAACGAGCAACTTGAATGGCTTCTACCTCTGACAGACCATGATATATTTCTGTTAAACTTAACTATCAAGATGTTTATAAAACAGGAACAAAATTAAAAAAGCAACCTCCAAAGGAACCAGAACTAGTCGGAAATTGAACCACAAAAACTTTACTATAGTTGTTGAATGATTTCATTTAAAAACTTCATCAGAACAGCAACATCAAACTGAAAACCCTACACTTTATACCCCTCTCTTTTACAATAATTTCAATAGTTATAATACAGTCTGACATACAAGTATATTTCTTTTTCTGTCCATCAGGACACACTATTGGTACATTTTTAATACAAGCAGCTTTACAAATACATTGTTTTCAACACAAGCATCTGTACAATTCAGTTTCATATACAGATGAATATAATTCTTTACAAAATTCCAGCTAGCTGTGCTAGCATGTGTTACACATTCAATGCCCTACTTCTCCTGGCATAGCTGGCAATACTTCACATCATCACAGAGCCATACAAACTTAAATAACTGTTTGGAAATGTGTGAAAATGTTTAAGATTTACTTGGTCTTTTCCTTATATATAAGCAACATATTTGGATTCTTTTTCCTTTGGTCCTATTCTGCTAGGGAAAGCTTGCATTTGGAAATAATAATTCAGGTTACTTCCTACCTCCTGGTTAAGGAATTTTTCCCATGAAGATTCACCAATTAATCTGCTGAGGTTATGTAAAGAAGTGAATATGCATATTAAACTTTTAACTCATATATTAAGACTAATTGTTTGCCTTTTCTAGTTGTTTTGACATTTCAATAATCTGTAATTATTATGTTTTTAAGCCAAGGTACTAAAGTTCTGTTTTTTTTTCCCTTAGACATTTCTATAACTGCAGCTGCAGCTACATCCTATATTATCATAGCAGAGTGCTGTAAAGTGCAGTGACGTAGGACAGATATGTTTTACTTATCCCACATGAAGGCATTTTTATCTCAATTTTTATTATAAAAATGTTTGTGTGTAATGGCTCGAAACTAGTTCAAAGTTCTATTCTAATCTCTACATTTTCTCCTTTGCACAACCTTGTTATTATTTCTTCCTGGTGTTGGATAGTTGTGGTTAGGATGATGTTTTGACAGGAAGACAAATGCCATCTGCCTATACTGTTAAATCCAATATCACTTAAGTATTTAAGGTTTTATGATAAAACTAGCTTTGGTGTCTTACTACCTAATAGCATTAAAGATTTTAAGTGTGGATAGTCAATTCATGGAATGTTAAGAGAATCCAAGCAAGTAAAAAGAGGACTCTTTTTTTCATTTATTTAAATCAAAAGCAGAACTTTTGTTCATACAAGAGGCACATATGATGTCCAAACAATGGGCTCAAATTACAAAGAAAAATGTATTAGTATTATTGTAGAATCAGGTAACAAATCAAACAGCTCTGGTGTTACCATTATAATCAAAAAATCCTTTAAAGTTTCAATAATGCATCATAATTTATATTCTGATCCTCTTTGGACAAACCAGTACTGCTACTAAACATTTATACACCCTATACCAAGCAGTACCAATTTATAATGACAATATATAAAATATTAGCTCATTTTCCTAATCATTATTATATTGTTCAAGGGGATTAGAATGCAGTTGCAGACCCTAGTGTGGACAGAAGGAGTAAAAGTAAGTCATGTGGCAATTATGCTTGCATGGCAATTGCAGATTTAAAATCAGACTTTACTTTATTCGATCCATTTCATTTTCAAAGAAAGAATTCCCCATTATTAAAATGTATCTGTTATTCACATTGCCATAAATTATTTGTTAGGTTAGACTGTTTTGGTACCTGAAGTCTTTCTAAAAACTGAGTATACATTTTATATAGAACCCAGATACTTTTCTGACCACTCTAAAATTACTCTGACTATTAATTTGTCTAATATCAATAAAATAAGCAATATTGCCTACAACTGGACATGAAATCTACTTCAAAAAGAGGGCATTAAAAACAAAATTAATTATTTACTGGATATTTTCATAAACAATGCCTCTAACTCTCAAATTTTACTTGTTATCTAATGGGGTGATCTCAAAACCCAGATTAGAGGTACTTTTATAAGGCAGCTTACTATAAAAAACGCAAACTAAGGGAATCAGTCTTCAGAGAAAAAAAAAATACTAAGTTAAAACATGATCTATACCAGAATTATAGAGATGATACTGCAAAAAGTTTAGCTAAACTCCAAAAATAACTCTATTAAATATAAAGCAGTATTCATTTTATGAAATGAAAACATTAGCAAGATAGCCAGAATGGGCACAAACCCCTTCTAAATTTCTAGTAAGACTCATAAATATAAACAAAACTTTTCCTTTAATAACAGAAAGTATCTACAAGATCTAAAACAAAAATGCTGAAACTGCTGGATAAACAACACTTTATTCCACAGTACAAAAACCTCCAGTAAGCGCTTTCATCTCCCAAAACAATCACAACAAGAGACTTCTTCAGACTGAGGTAACCAAAAATAAAACACACTTTAAATACCATATTCTAATCACATGATCTATCACATGATTCATATACAAAAATATAAAATGTCACATTATTTCACATGCATATTTAAAAACACCATAAAATAACTTAACTTAAGTACACCTACGCTGCCCTTGATGTTTATACCCTTTCCTTTTTAGGAACATAATGAATTCTTCTCTGTTATTTAATCCAGGTGGAAAACATGCACCTAGTCTAACTTGCCAGCAGTACAAGATCTAACATTATAAAACTAGAGAGGAGATAATGAAAACGTTTGTTCAAATGTACAGCAATTTGTATGGAGAACACAATCTTAACCTACTCTCCACAAGAGTTGGATCAGTGGCTGAATTGTCTAACATTTCCAAAAATCACCCAAGATCAACAAAATATGCTTACTACATCATTTAATCAACAAGAAATTTTACAAGTGATCAAAAATGTTAAAACTGGTAATTTACTTGAACCGGTTGGTCTTATAGTGGAGTTCTATAAAACTTTTGTTCAAACTATTTCAAAAAAATTTACTGTGTGTATTTAATTATATGTATGATAATGGTACATCAGACCTTTATCTTAACTCTAAAACTATTCTTATCCTGAAATCCAGCTTAGACATTAAAAATCGTTTAAATTATAGGCCAATATCTCTTACAAATGTTAGAAGATATTAGCTCTGATACTTGCTAATAGATTAAAAATCACTTTACCAAGTATAATTTCCCCTTACCAATCTGGATTTATGCAAGCTAGACAAACTTATTATAACCCACTAACATTAGACACCAATTAAACTTTCTAAACAATATAATCTATCATTTTTTAACTTACACCAAATGCCTCAAAAGCCTTTGATTGAGTGAATCTAGATTTCCTATTCACAATTACTTCATATATTGGACTTCCATTCTTTTAGTAATTAAATTAAAATTCTTTATTCCACATATCTTAATATAGCAATACAATTATCTCCTCTTCAATTACAATAATTAGTTATACAAAACAGGGCTATCCTATTCCACCATATTTATTTAAGCTCTATACAGAACCACTGTTTCGTTGTATAACACAAAAATCCTACCATCCTATAAAAGTAATCTGCAATATTCTCATACCTTTAATGGCCTATCCTGATCATCTAAATTTTTATTTTCCCCTACCTAATATGGCTGTGCCAAAACAATCTATATAATATAGATATTTTTTTAATTTCCTCATTATAAGTTAAATTGGCATTAAAATTAAAATTGGCTATTTTTCCTCTTAACACCAACTACAGATTCCATAGTCTCTTCTCCTAATCAGAAATTAAGATAAATAACTCTTTAAAATTAAAAAAGAAGTTCTAAGCTTGTTCCCCACCTTTCCTGTAACTACTCTAGTCCAGATACAGATTTGCTGTATCCAGGACTGATTGTAAGCTTCTAAGCTCCCCCAAGACTTTGTGTTGGAGGGAAGTCTTATAGCTTACCAGTGGGAATGGTAAGCACCAGGTAGCCTAACTACCACAAGGGTAGTGGTTTCTGGCCCAGAAATGTTAGTTTATTGGCCATTTGGGCAGTTTTCCATACCTTTCAACTTTCTGGTTTAAAAGTCTGCATTTGCATGGGTTTGCCATTGTTTTAGCTCCATGCAGCCACGCTGAGCTGAGGTAAACTATTACTGGTGCCA
The DNA here is from genome assembly GCF_019279795.1 of Protopterus annectens. NCBI lineage: Eukaryota > Metazoa > Chordata > Ceratodontiformes > Protopteridae > Protopterus > Protopterus annectens. The sequence continues at coordinate 1,449,805,498 of NC_056746.1, read as the reverse complement.
GAAAGTCTGGTCTTCAATTTTTACCTTAGATCTTGGTAGTTCTTTCTCTCTCTTTCTATCTCTCTCTCTCTTGCACTTCAAATAGCTTAATCACTTTGCACTTCAACAGGTTTTTCTAGCAATTACTGTAGAACACCTAAGTGCCATGAGCAATAGTCGTTCTTCATGGAAATAGCTCCAGTACTTAATAGTTATGGCCACCCCTCCTGACATGATTAAAAGGCAGTTCCCTGTGCTTTCTCCTATTAACCTGGTACATATGGGCATTCTGAGGTGGTGTAGCAACTGCCTCATGTACAGAGACAACCCTCTCCTCTTACCTCCCAACACTTAGACTTGTGAGAGATGCACTTATATTACCAAATTGGAAGCTATCCACTCTCCAGCCAAGACCGGACTAGCTAGTTAAGAGGAAAAAGTCAACACCTGCACGACACCACATGGAACACATAGCCCTCCAGAACACCCACCATCACAGCTCTCACACAAAAACACAAACCAGACATCCACCTTCTTGGAGGCTCTCTATAGAAATTTACCCAAACAGCAGAGACCTCCAAGACAGAAACACACTCAACCACCACAACACAGCATAAACCACAGGACACATAGCTTACCTTCACAGTGTGCCCCTCAACCTAAGCCCCTAAGGCTAAACACCTTACCCAATACACTAATCATTAGTGACTCAATAGTGAGGCACACAGATGTCCCACTTACTAGGTTGAATAATGAGAAGGTAACAGTCAGCTGTCTATCAGGTGCCTGAATCCAACACATAAGACATGCGCTCAGGTCACTCCACAACAAGTACATGTATGACTCTGTCATTGTCAATGTGGGTGTGAAGGACCTGAGATGCACCTCCCTGGACTACATGAAAAGAGACATGGTGGAGCTCTCAGATTATGTGGCCCAGGCAGGTATGATCCTAGCCTTGAGCAGTATCCTACCATCACCCAGAATGATACCGCAGTACAAACAAAAAATGATTGACTTCAACAATTGGCTAAGTTTCTGGTATCATTTTAAGGGGATCCAGTATCTGTCTGCTTGGGATTACATGACTGACAGACCTCGATGCTTTGCCAAAGATGGCCTGTATCTGTCACCCCTGTGTTTCCGGGTACTGGCTAAGGCTCTTGCTACCCTTATAGTGCCTTCTTAGGCAGTGTTTCAAAGACCAAATTACCACCATAACAGCTATAAATAAATGCAATCTGAGGGATATGCTGCTCAATGCTAGAAGTATAAATCTCAAGATGCACTCACTCAAAGCACTCCTCAAAATGGAGAATATGTGCTGTAACAGAGACCTGGTTTAAAGTGGCAGAAAGCACCCCTGCTCTACCAGGCTATAACTCATTCCACACCTTTTGGCTCCACGGTGGTGTCTCCATATTCATAAAGGTTTGCACACCTCCAGACTAGTAGCCCAGCATAACGCATCTGACATACTTCAGGTACAACTAACACTGGGTAAGACAGTGATCCAGGTCATAGCTTGCTATAGGTCCCCAACCATGTCCCTAGACTTTCATTCCATGTTCCTAAGCACCCTGGAATCTATCAAGGTCCAACCCAACACTTTCATACTAGGAGACTTCAACTACCCCTCCATCAAATGGGAAAAATACTCAAGCAGCAATACACTGGCCCGATACTTCCTGGACTTCATCATTTCCAATGCCCTAGATCAGCTCATTCTGACCCCCACTAGAGGAAGCAACATTCTTGCCTTGGTTATTACTAACATGGGTAACCATTACTCTGTACCAAGAGTCAATCCCTCCCTGGTCAGATCTGACCATAAACTAATCACCATGGAAATCCACATTTCACCCACACCCCCACAAAGGTAACCACCTTGAAAAACTTCTCCAAATCTGACTTTGGGCTCCTAAAAACAGGGATGGCTAACTTGACTGCACCCATGCCAATGGAAAATAGCTGCATGACTGCTGAATCATACACCAATGCACAGTATGAACATGTACATAAATGCATGGAACTAGCTATACCCAACAGAACCAAGATGCTCTGCTGCAAAAAAGGAAGCCAATCTGGTGGTCCCCTGCGATTAATAAACTCTACAACAGAAGGAAGAAACTGTTGCAGAAAAAGGTGAAGTCCCAAGACTGGAAAAACTCCCTTATTAGCCTCAACAAAATGTTGAGATCCCTCATTGAATCTTCCAAAGCCAGCTATGAAGGCAGAATTGCAGCAGACACTAAAAACAATCACAAAGCCTTCTATACTTATATCAGGAACCTCCACAGCAATACCCAGATTTGCTCTGAGTTACTGCACAATGGTACCTCCTATACCAAGCCAACAGACATTGCCAACATACTGGCCAACAGATTCAGTGCCAACTTTACCCCTTTCTCTTCCCCTAAAGGACCAATCACAATACTGGAAGAATGCCAGGCATCCAGCATTACTGCACCACAGGTTAAAGCTGCATTGCCCAAGGCCAGGAATACAGCTTCCATGAGACCTGATAATATCCCTGGAATGTTCTACATGAACAACAAAGCAAACTGGCACCATATGTGTGTACCCTGTTCAATCACAGCCTCACCTCAGGCTTTGTCCGTATCGAGTGGCACACTGCTACAGTGATCCCTCTCCATAAAGGGGGGAGTGACTACAGACCCTAAGAATTATCACCCCATTAGCCTGACGAGTCTGATATGTAAAACTATGGAGCACATCATCATGGATCTGATTAACAAAGATATAGGAAATCTCCAAACTCTAGACCCCATGCAATTTGGCTTTGTGAAAGGGAGATCATGCCTGCTAAACCTGGTTGATTTCTTTCAGTCAGTCACCAGAGCTGTGGATGAAGGTAAGGCAATGAATACAGCCTACCTCGATCTGGCCAAGCCCTTTGATACCATTCCTCACTCAGGATTTATTGATAAACTCACCAAACTAGGCATCAACCCCTATATCACTTGGTGAGTTGCAAACTGGCTCACAGACAGAACACACAGTGTGAAAACAGCAGACTCCAAATCAGACTGTTGACCAGTCATGAGTGGAGTCCCACAGGGATTGGTCCTGGGTCGTCTCCTGTTCAGCATCTACTTCTCAGAAGTCCAGGCCAACACAAAGGGGCTCTGGCTGACCAAGTTCACAGACAGCTGCAAGCTGGGGGCTGTTATTAACTTCCGAAGTGATGCAGACATCCTACAGAAAGTCCTCACTGAGACCACTGACTGGTATCGAAACCATGGCCTTAAGCTTAATGCCAAAAAATGCATCATCATCCTCTTTGGTAAAAACCCAGTTTCCATTAATTACCCCCCATTGATGAGAGCTCACTGAACACTGAAGGTGTTATAAGAGATCTAGGGATGCAGGTTGACAGCAACCTCTCCTTCGACCACCAAATTGCCACTGAAGTCAGAAAGTATATCTATGTGGCACATCTCATTATCAAGGGTTTTGCATCCAGGAAGAATGAGGTCATTGTCTCTCTCTCTCTCTCTCTCTCTCTCTACTCTTCCCTCATTAGACCAGTCATCGAGTATAATGCCCCATTCAGCATGTACCTCACTAAACACCTGCAACAGCTGGAAAGGCCACAGAAGTACCTCACTAAGAGGATCCTAGGCATTAAACACATGTCCTACATGGACAGACTCAAAAGACTCCAGCTATTCTGTGTCTCATATTGTCTACTTAGAGACAATCTCTGCTTGACTTACAAAGACATGTCAGATCCAGCTCTGTTAGAAATGCTACATCTAAAGAAATCCCAATCCCTCCACACCACATGCTCCAGAGACCTCAACCTCATTGCCACAATCAACAGAACATGCTGGAGGGACAGGTTCATACCCCAAAGACTGCCCATGCTCTGGAATAGACTTCCCATACATGTCAAGAAGAGCACCTCACTGTCCCTCTTCATGAGAAATCTTGATGCGTGGATAGGAAATTTCACCCTGAGGATTACTCCAGTAGCTCTACTTGATAGAGGTACTGGGAAATAACGTCCGGCAGTACAATGCCAGGACACTTCTATGGGCTAGGCTTGTAAAGGCTCCAGGCCCATTAGCCTAGTACACACATATGAACCTATGAAAATACCTAGGTATCACTTTTCAACATAAACCCACTTCCTTCTTCAAAGACAAATTAGCAAAAGAATGGTTTAATATTGAACATGACATTACTAAATGGAATAAAATAAAATGTTTTTTTATTAGTTAATATCATTAAAATTAATATATCACTTAGGTTACTATCCCAGTTTAACTCATCTATTCTAATAATACCTTTTTTTCCAGACTATAACTACCAAATTATCCAAATTGTTATGGTCTCCAAAATCTGTCAGGATCGGATACAGAAAATTAATTTATCCCAAGAACCATGAAGGATTGACCCTTACAGGGTTTAAGCTATATTATGATATAATAAATTCTAATAGACTGATTGTGATATCAGAATATAGTCCTAGGTTTGTATTTCACTTTGTAGAAGTCTTATTTGTTCAGTATTTTCTTTACTGAGATTTGTGAAAAATTTTAAAGTATTGTCTTCATTTGAATTAAAATGTTCCTTCAATATTAGACTGTAATTTTTTTAGCATTTGTGAAAAAAAAACAAATTCTGACATGTTTAAAATGTGTGTTTTTATAATAGTGAAACAGTGCTTCTCTGTCTGTAAATGTTGAAAGAATATCCACCATAAAAAGTAAAAGGACCAATAAGCATTTCAAAAGTCCTTTATATTTGCATTGTCTTTTTCTGCTTTTGATAGACGTTCCATCCCTAGAATAAATAATATGGGTGATAATGGACTGCCTTGTGTGGTGCCCATGTTAATATTGGTTGCCTTTCCTAAGAATAGTCCAATCATAATAGAAGTTATATTATTGGTACATAATAACTTTAAATTAAGAAATATACTAGAGAAGCCAGCATCGTCTTGTACTTAAAATCATTCAAATTTATGGCATGAAAATACCTTTCTATATTAAGACTAATGATTGTCAGCTCATAGATTGAATATAGACTGTTCATCAAATGAATCATTTGTAGCTTAGTCAATAATCTGCCCAATTTACTGACTTAGTTTTGGCCTTTTTCTGTAAGGGCTTGAGTGGCCAAACTGAGGGTGGGGGAATACCTATGACCTATGATTAAACATCCAGGTCATGCTTATAACTAGGCATAGAGCTACACTGTTTTATTTCTAAGGAGATTCTACTCCATAATCTAGGTATTATCTATAAAAAAATCTCTATCCTGTGAATATAACTTATGTTTCAGTGGTAGTTTAGGTCCATTGAGTGGGTGATCTTTTCAGGCACCACAGGTAAGGCAGAAGTTTTCTCTCAATAGATGGTAAGAAACAAAAAAGAGTGAGAAGACTTTAAGGCAGTCATGGTAACTCAAGGAAGACATGCCTTTTTTTTTGTAAGGAAATACTGCTGTCTCTTGAGCTGAGTCATATGCGTAGCAAAGTACATACCAAATGAGGCATTGTATTTTAATATTGATCAAACAGAGGAATAAACAGGAATCAGAGAGTTGCATGGATCTGGATGATATGACCTTGTTAATTAGCTTAGCTATATAAAAGGATTTTATTACCACTTTTCACTTTGTGGTCAAAGGGTAGTCCTTTGTCCAGTGAAAGTGCTAGTCCCTAGTTATGGAGTTGATTTTTGAGTGGTGTTATTGCAAATGTAATAAGAACAGGAGTACTCAAGTTTAATGAAGGACATAATACTGCATGTTATTGGTATTTAATTTGAGGCTTTGACCAACCACCATTTGTTGGTATGGGTTAGACACTGGAAAATATGTAGGTAATTTTGGGGGGGGGTTGGCAGCATTGTATTTGCAGTTATTGGCAAACTGTCAGCCTCATTCTTTTTGTGTCTGCAAAAAGACACCCTGGCATATTGTCAGGACCCATGAAGCTACTGTTTGTGAGTGCTTAGAACTTGCTTAGAGGAGATTGGAGGTTGTGTAAGCATGCTAATTTGTTGTGAGTAATTCGGATGAAGATGAATTTGTCTGATAACATGTTGCCAATGTCCTGAATGGTGAAGTATGTGATGATGTTTGTATTAACTCAAAGCATTACTAGTTATGATTTCTTAGGTTCCTGACATAGCTGAAGAAGGCTTTACGATTATCATTAGCTTGAGTGGTGATAATTCATACTTGCTCTTGGAAGATTTGATTTTGATTCTAAGTTCTTTCTTGATTATTCTGAGTTCTTCTGTAGCTGATAGTGTGTTAGATTTGCTTTTATGGGCTAAGAGGTTCTTCTACCTGTTGCATAATTTGCTGATACTGTGATTCCCACAAATGGGTTTGTTCTAAATTTTGGCAATATATTTGTCTTATGGAGACTGAGGTCTAAATCCTAGCTTGAAGCTGGGCATAGAATTTATACGTTAAGATTGAAAATAGTGAATGAGAGTTATCTTGGTGAGGAGGGTATTTGAATTTCATCAAATAATCAGATGGGGTACTTTTATAATAGCATACATAGCATGGTACAGTGAAGTTGAAAGGATTTCAGGGCAACATGTGTCTCAAACATAGAGTAAATGTTACTGCAGAATGGTCTGATTTGACCAGTGATTTGGTAGCTATGGGCTCTTAGTATGGGAGTAGTGCTGTAGTTATATGAATAAGGTATAATATTTTGGAGCCCCTCATTGAAATTCAGAGAAGCTAGTTCAAAGAGTTTGCATTAATAAAATCCAGAAATCTCTGTGCAGGCTTGTGGTGGTAGAGCTCCTCAAGTTAAAATAGTGATAGTTGAAGCCAACCAAAAGGGTAATGTTTGGTTTTATAGTGAGGCATGACCATTTAACATGTGTTTAATGGTCTGGTGGTGTCATAAAGGGGGCATGGTATTTGGCTACAGTGTAGTACTGGGTTTTGTTTATCATAAGAATGTGGAAGAATTCTAGGTTATTGCCTTGCATTATGAATATGGGCGTGAAATGATTTCTTAGGAGCATTGATATATCCTCACCAGTAATAATGTCCAATTTAGCATTGGGTCTGAATGAGTGGCAGGCATTAAAGCCTTGCACTGTGTGGGGATGCTTTTTCTGGTCTGCAACTATGTTTCAGTGTCTATATATATATATATATATATATATATATATATATATATATATATATATATATATATATATATATATATATATATATATATATATATATATATATATATATATTAGGAAGGGTTAGGAATGCCTGTAAAGAGTTTAACTTTTTGTTAAGGTTTCTGGCATTGGGCAGTGTTATTTTATATGATTTTGATTGTGGTTGGCTATGTGGATAATTTGAGAGGAGACTGACCTTGCCTAAAAAAGTACTATGGGGAAAAAAGATCTTAGTCAATATACAGAAACCATTAATATGTTTGAAATGATCAAAGTTGTTACTTTACTGTTATATTGTGTTTCCTATTGAAAATGAATGCAAGTACATTTTTATCTACTAGTTCAGGTACATTTTCAGATATGAAACAAAAACTACAAAAATAAAAAATTGTCAAACAACAACCGACCACGAACTAGGAACAAGCACAAATTATTAAAAGACTTAGCACCTCAGCCAAAAGCCTTCCAAGAGTAAAAAAAAATTAGGACAAAACCATTTAAATACTCAAAATAACCCAATTAAGTAATTAACAAATAATTACTAAATTACATATTTAGAATTACATTCTTTGTTAAGACCAAGTGGTTCTAAAGTATTATACTTTAAGCTAAATAACTTTTCTTTCTACAATAACTTGGTTTTATTATCAACACATTCCCCCACAAATAAATTAACTTCTTCTAATATCTAATATACACCCCATCAAACAGTCTGGATTAGCTCCATGAAATTCCTCAGAATGTGCACCCAGTGGACTATCTAATTTTTTTGTTTTTAATATCTCTTATATGTTCCTGAAAACATATCTTAAAAGATTGACCAGTCTCTTCAATATAAAACAACTTGCAAGCACATTTCAATACATATATAACTCCTTCAGTACTACATGTGTAACTTCCATTTGGATAAAATTTAGTACCATTAATAACAGTGTATGAGGAAGTCGGGAGTGTCAGAGAAGTATGTAAGAGTGGTACAGGATATGTATGAGGATAGTGTGACAGCGGTGAGGTCTGTGGTGGGAGTGATGGATGCATTTAAGGTGGAGGTGGGATTACATCAAGGTTCAGCTCTGAGCCCTTTCTTATTTGTAATGGTGATGGACAGGTTGACAGACAAGATCAGACAGGAGTCCCCATGGACTATGATGTTTGCAGATGACATTGTGATCTGTAGTGAGAGTAGGGAACAGGTGGAGGAGACCCTGGAGAGGTGGAGATATGCTCTAGAGAGAAGAGGAATGAAGGTCAGCAGGACTAAGACGGACTATATGTGTGTGAATGAGAGGGATGATAGAGGAATGGTGAGGATACAGAGAGTAGAGGTGGCGAAGGTGGATGAGTTTAAGTACTTGGGATCAACAGTTCAGAGTAATGGTGAGTGTGGAAGAGAGGTGAAGAAGAGAGTACAGGCAGGACGGAGTGGGTGGAGAAGAGTGTCAGGAGTGATTTGTGACAGACGAGTACCAGTAAGAGTGAAAGGGAAGGTCTACAAGAGGGTAGTGAGACCAGCTACGTTATATGGGTTGGAGACAGTGGCATTGACAAAAATGCAGGAGTCAGAGCTTGATGTGGCAGAGTTGAAGATGTTAAGATTTGCACTGGGTGTGATGAGGATGGACAGGATTAGGAATAAGTATATTAGAGGGTCAGCCCAGGTTGGAAGGTTTGGAGACAAAGCCAGATTGGCAAGATTACGTTGGTTTGGACATGTGCTGAGGAGGGATGCAGAGTATATTGGGAAAAAGATGCTAAGGATGAAACTGCCAGGTAACAGGAAAAGAGGAAGGCCTAAGATAAGGTTTATGGATGTGGTGAGAGAGGACATGCAGGTTGTTGGTGTGACAGAGCAAGGTGCAGAGGACAGGAAGAAATGGAAACAGTTGATGTGCTGTGGTGACCCCTGACAGGAGCAGCCGAAAAAAAAAGAAGAATAACAGAAAAGTATCTTACAACGTACTTACAAATAGAACATTTATTACAAGTAAAAGTACTCGTATTTAAAGAAACATTATTATACAAAGCGGAATCTGGATGAATACAATTATTATGTATCACTATGTCTGCCAAATGTCTACCTCTCTTATATGATATAGTTATATAATTCTGAAGTACAGTCACCAAACCCTTGTCTCTAAACAGTACAGGCTAGTGATACTTCACTTCCTTAACCACTTGTTCAGTCAAGACATCATATGTTGTAACAAAGTAAATTTCCTTGCCCTTACATTATTTTTATGTAAATTCCTTACATAACTTTTCTCACAAGGGATCTTATAATAATCCCTACTTAAAGTAGGTGTACCATTACGTTTATTCAAAACTTTCAGCTTAGAGTCAAATACCATTTCCCTATCATAGCTCATTTTAATAAACATAGCTGTCATAATTTGTATTCCTTTCTCAAAACTACTGTCTAAGCTACACGGCTTTTCTGATACTCATTATATGGTAGCATAGAGAAATTAAATATGGGGTATGACAGCTGGTACCATATAAAAACAGATTACCATTGGTATGTTTTCTATGAATAGTGATACAAATACCTTCACCTATGTTCCCCAATAAATCAATATCTAAAACAGTTACCTGTCTACCTAGTTTGTACCCCATCAAACTCTAGGCTGAAATTATTCACCAGTATGTCCTGAATGAAAAGTTGAGCTTCATTAATGCCACCATCACACAAAAAATTAGATTGTCAATGTATCTAAAATATTTAACCACATATAATTTAAAGAAAATATGACTGTATATGTGGTCATTCTCAAACTTAGTCATCACAATATTAGCATACATTGGGACAAAAGCTACCCCCATGGCTATACCTTGTAATTGTTGAAAAAATTCTCCATTAAACACAAAATAATTATTTAGAAGACAAAAGGTAACTAACTCTACAAAATAATGTGACATAGGTGTATCTCCTAAAAAATAAAATAAAGCCTGGATTCCTATATCATGTTTAATGTTAATATATAGGCTTTTAACATCTAAGATCAACCAGTACATAGTATCCTTCCAAAGTATACCTTTAATCTTATCCAAAAAGTCTTGACTATCCCTTATATGTAATGGAATTTTCAATACATAAGGCTTCAAAAATTCATGTAAAAAATACTACTTTTTCAAAAAATACATTTCTGCAGAGACAATAGGTTGGCCCCTCATACTGTTAATACCCTTATGTGTTTTTGGCAGGCAATAAAATAATGCAATACACTTTCTATCCAAATCAAATTTGGTGAAATACCACAGACACAGGCCCTTATTTAATAGAATAAGATATTCCTCCATTGCCTTATAGTAACTACTTACATCACATTTTTCATAAACATCTACATTTCTTAAATGGAAATA
>NC_056746.1:1449782481-1449789981 GCF_019279795.1 Protopterus annectens | reverse complement strand
AGAGCAAAGGAGGTTATAACCCCTCTATACTCATCACTAATCAGGCCCATAATTGAGTATAACATCCCTTTCAGCATATACCGTGCAAAGCACCTGCAGCAATTGGGGAGACCTCAAAGGTTTCTAACTAAGAAGATCAAGGGACTCCATCACATACTTTACACAGACCAACTAAAGTCTCGGTCACTATACTCAGTATTGTATAGGCTTCTTAGGGGAGACTTATGCCTGGCATGCAGACCAATCTCCAACCCAAACCTAATGAATTTGCTTCACATCTATAAATCAAACAGGACTAGAGCTACCTATTCCAGGGACCTAAATATGGCCTGTGACTTTAATAGGACATGCTGGAGGGACAGATTTGTCTCCCAATGACTGCCACATCTTCAGAATAGGGTGCTAATTCATGTGAAGCAGAGCACCTCTATGACACTCTTCAAAAGGAACCTGGGTGAGTGGACGTTACACTGTAAATTCTTACTGGATATAGCATCCGCAACCCTCCTTGACAAGGGCAGTCATTACTAAATACAATCCTGGATATTGACTAGTGTATCTATGGTATTACATTGGAATGAAACGGCTAGGCTTGAAATGACCTCCAGTTCGATAGCCTAGTAACCTCTTATGATCCTATGAGTATAGATAGATAGACAGATACAGATATATAGAGATATAAAATGTACAGGAAAGATATTGGCATACAAATTACTAAAACTGACTGTTGTCAAATATCACTTTGCATTCTTATAGAAAACAGGATTTAAGCTGGTATTGCTTGTTTAAACCATGGTTTATTAAGTAAAAACAAAAAATGAGCACTTTTGCCTTGTCAGAGCTTCATCATAGGTTCATAGGTTCAGCCTAGCCATAACAATTCCCTGGATATTTCTTCCCACCTCTGTCTAGCAGGGCAACTGACGTGATGCCCAAGGTAAATTTCCTATCTCCCATCCAATTGTCAAGGTTCCTTTTGAAGAGGGCCAAGGAGGCACTCTGCTTGACATATATGGGCAGTCTATTCCAGAGTCTGGGGAATGATGATAAAAAGACACACTGAGTTAAAAGAAGAGACATTTACAGTTTAGTATCATCATAATGATATCAAAAATATCATTATTCCTCTGTTTTTCTTTATTTTTCAGCATACAGCACAGCAGTAGACATACAAAGTGTTTTATTTTAAAAAGTAAAGCATCAACTTAGCAGAGGACTTCTTTCTCTAAAATCAGACATGCAAACTATTTTGATTCTCAGGATTTCTTGACTCTGTTGGATCATAATATGCTCTGATTGTTTGCAGAGGAAGCTTTTTACTTCTCCCACAGCTTGGAAGGGGCAGTTTGCATATTTTCTTTACGTTTTAGGCAACACTGCAAACACAAGTGAATACATGTAAGTATGCTTGTCAGTCTGTTTACTATTGACTTACACTGTGGAAACCTAAAAGTGAGGATTCTTAGGAGCACCTTTGTAACCTTTATTTTTTTATTTATTTATTACATTTGTACCTGCATCCAAAAGAAATTTACTCCAAAATGTTGAGTCCTCTCCAAAAAGATTGTAGAGCTCTGTTGTCACACAATTTCTCCTCCCTTAAGAATGTTGGTGTATTTTATTTCTGATGAACATGTTATTTAGCATTATGTATTTGTCCAGTAAAGCTGGATTTTGAAATTTCACTATATGCATATGCTAATGTATAGATTTGTAATAACAGGCAAGGTCAAAAGAAAAAGTACATGGTAGCATGGCAAGGGATTTCCTTAATAAGTATGCAGGCATCTTCTTTGATATCAGTACAGTAGTTAGACATATTAACAGCCATGTTAGCTTGCAAGTGACAGAACCAGACCACTAGGATATCCGCTGCCACTGTACACAGTAAAACTAATGATTATGACAAAACTTGAAATTATGTTTTCCCTTGAGGGGGGTTGCTGTCTTGTTTAACTGCAGTGTACCTGGTAATTGTGCTATCGATTAAAACATGCAAACACCCACTTAACCATTATCAATTTTGAATCTTAAATTATGTTGTTAAAAATGAGAACAATGGTTGAATTTTTCTTCCCAAATGTCTATTTCATCATTTCAAATGGCATATAAAATAAGTCAGTCAAATAAAATTCCCAGTCAGAGTAATGTGGTATTTTAAACAATTATGTCCTCAACCTTTCATTTTCAGATATGTTCCAGATGCCCTGTCATTAATTATAAAGGCCATATCTCTCCATATTTATGATATTCGTATAGTAACAGTTCACACTATAGTAATTTGCATGCAGTGATCCATGCAGTGTGAATCCCAGTCATCTATTCCATATTGATGTCAGTACTTTTAAAATCTGCCACATAATTAATAAAGTAAAATACTCCTCTGAAACATACAGCGCAAAATATACAGGAGATCTACAAAGGCCTTTCTTCTCATTGTGTAGTTAAGACCAGATTCACTTTGTAAATATTTTAATATAGCATATTATCATATTTATCATGGCATTTAACAGCATCTTCAGTGCTTGCAAGTATAAACATTGTCTTGGATGTGAAAACATCCTATTACAGTACTGCCTCTTTAGCAAACTCAGGTATGCAGACGATTGTATTATCTTTGTCAGATCATGTGCAGTCTAATTCAGTCTCATATTATTTCATATTCATCATTGTTTCTATTTCATGCAATAACATTTAAGCAGTAGTTTTACTCAGCCTTCCTGAAGACTATCAGGTGTATGTTTATTTTACATGAATTTTGCTGACGCAACAAAGCATGCAATGTAGTATGGATCTAGTACAGGTACTTGCATGCCAATAGCTCACAACATGCTTGCTGCCACTTGCTCAAAAATCAAGTTGTCAAACTTCCACTAGCCCAATTCCCCATTCCCATCCAGTTGCCTTACTATAAACTGTAATGATGTGTTTGGGGTGGTCTATATTACATCGTCAAACTTCTAGAAGTTCGAACGATGTAATATTTAATCCAAACGTCCAAAACCTGAAAATAGCAAAGCCACGGCACATCGATTTTTTTCCCAGGGAAAAAAAATGTTGGGCATTTTGAGGATTTGCTATTTCCTCCACTGTGGTGCGATCTTGGAGTTAGTATATTTAAGTAGGGGGTATGGGAGGCACAGCCCCCCCCCACTTTAGTTTAAGTTTAAGGTTGCAGTTTTTTTTTTTTGGTTAGGGAACAGTGATTTTTTTTCCCTGGGAAAAAAATTGCTGTTCTGTGTGTTCGCTAATTTACTGTTTAGGATAGTTGGGTTCGATATTACAACATTCAAACTTTTAGAAGTTCGACGACGTAATATAGACCCATGTTTGGGTAATCTGCTGCAGCTACTTGCTGAACTCATATTTGAGTTTGAATGCAAGCAGCACCCCATATAAACTACAAGCTGCTTGAATCCCTAGTTTTGAGGCAGTGGGTTTTGACCATTGGGAACTCAAGTGGTTGTAGAACCATTAATTGTAGCAGGTTCTTTATGACAATGGTAGCAGTGAAAAGCAGAAAATGTACATGTAAACTGATAATTAGTTACTTATTTACTACTTTAACATTTCAGAAGATATTTCAGTCAGGCATAGTAAACACCTTCTTTGTCAATAAAATGTTTGTTCAGGATTCAACAAACTTTCAATAATATATTTATAATTGATAACAAAAGTAAGGTACATGAAATGGACTGAAGCAAAGAAGTGCTTTGTTTTTGTTGCAATAATCTGTGTGTGCATTTTCTCTGGTGTCATGAGCTATTATACATTGTATATTTTACAAGATATGTAACATTTATAACTGTCCTTTTTAGTACTGATACAGCTGTGTATAGTAGAATGGTATGGTTTTCACATCCATTTTTTAATGACTAAAAGCTCCCTTACCTCATACTGGAATGGAACTTTTTGTATGCTTTCAAATAAATAAGCATTCAATTTTGTTTTAGGAAAAAACACTAATAAGTAAGGAGGTATGAACTGTCTAGGTTTGGGAAAATACAGTACCCCTATAGTAATTATTTACAATTAGTGCTAGTATCCTTGACAGAAAGCACAGCTGTAGTCATTGAACTGCAAATGTTGATTAGAATGTAATCTAAATGTAAATGGTATGAAATGTATCTTAGAAGGTAGTTTGCTTTATGAATGTTGTGAAGTTATTTCTGCCTGGACCATATTGTGCCTAAAATGGTCTTTGGAACAGCTCCCTTTACCACTTAATAAAGGAAAATACATTTGTTTGATTTTTTTTTTACTCTCTGTTATTGAACAGTGTTAATGTTGTTGCAATTTACCTGTCTCAGATCTACATCTTGCAGTTTTGCTTTTGTCTTAGTCTTTGTAACCTGTTACAGATACACTAAGTTGTACTTTGCTGTGTTACTTGTATAATCTACATGTGGACCTTTTCTCCCACTGGGCCTCTGCTGAAAATGGGCTATTAGTCCAGTCGGACTTCCCCAGTCAGCAAATGTCAAATACATAAATAAATAAGCCAACCAACCAATTTCTAGCTTGCAGAGAAAGCTAAACCAGTTCTACTGTATTGAATTATGGAGTTAATGGGCTCTTAACTCTTAAGTAAAGCAGTTTACAAGGCCTGTAGAGGAAGACAATGCAGACTTAGTGAGCACAAACTTTGATAATCTCTTTTTTTGTCATCTGCGGTTACTGATGAATTTTAGGCATTTTGTAGTAGTTAGCTTGAATTCTGTTCTAGACAGTTCTACTATTTAGGTACAATTATTCTTTTGCCACCTCTGCTTATTTTGCTGTTATATTCTTCCCTGTGCACAGAATTATTGTCTTTTATATTTATTTGTTCTTTCCATCCTTGTGCCTGTGTTTTCTGTTTTCTCACTATTAAGCCAGATATTTTCACCTATTCAGTTTTTAATATTTGTGTCTGCTGTTTTGCTTATCATAACATTGGGGGCACTGCTGGCATCCTCCCATATGATGAAGGATTATCGGTTGTAACTTGCTATAATTTAATATAGTGATTATCTCACTGAAATTTTGTTTGGTAATAGAGACCTTGTAGACAGGTTATTCTAGCTGGTGACAGTTTGAATCAGGAAAACAGGAGTGAGAATCTGACTATGAACGGTAGCCTTAACAGGCAGATAATGTGTACAAGTCTTTACTGGATATCCTTGAGCTAAGACTAAGATGGGTAAAACTCCCAGGAGCCAGTGATTATAAGTCAGTTCTGTAGCTGTATAAGGTAAAGATCATTTTGCTGAGGCAGATGCCCAACAGAGGAATGTGAGTTTGCTGTACACTCTTAATGCCAGTTACGTTTCATATACTATTTTGTGATCATCATTGTGAGTCAAGAGACTGTAGTGCCTGGCCATTGCATATCAGGTGGCACTAACAGTGTTCAGTTTGACCACTGCATATCAGATAGTGGTAGAAGTGTGAGTTTTAAGGTCCATAACCCTGTGTCCAACAAATTGGTGGCAACAGTGTGCTATTTAAACCCTATAACCTTGACTCTCACTGTGGTGATATGGGCTAGTGCCAGCATAACCAGCTGGAGTTCTATAAAGAATTATATGTCCTTTGAATATCAAACTGATGTTTCCAAGATGCTTGTGTTACAAATGTATTGGAACTGCATGGCATTTGAATATCTCAGTGATTTGTACAGATGCTTATGTTACAAATGTATTAGAACTGTATAGCATTTGAATATCAAAATGTATTTTTAAAGTTGCTAGTGTTGAAAATGAATTAGCAGTGGGTCCTGCTGGACAGAGAAGGAAAATACATGTGAGTCTGTGCCTATATATGTTAGCAAAGGACCCTCGAAGAGCAGAGGATAACCAGCTAACTTACTTTAAGAAAAATAATGGAAATGGAAATGAGCTGTTAAACCTTTAAAATGGCATCCCACAGTGATGAATAGGACTAGTGATGGTAGGTCTAGAAGAAGCCATTGTTTATTAGCTTCAGTAAAAAGAGGAAATACTATGATTGTTTCATGGCTCTAGGGCACAGCCGGTAGGTTGGAAGAATGGCTAAGGTTTTTACCTTACAGCCATAATGTGCAGGGTTTGATTCCCACATGGGGTAATTGGATAGGCTTAAAATGCCCCCCAAGGGCAGCTAGCCTAGTACTAAATTAGGTTTTAGATCAGCAGATCCTGTTTGGGCATCCTGCAGACTACTACAGCACCAGAAACGAGAAAGAGAGACTTGTTGTGCTAACTGCAAGTATTTTTGGCTTAAACTGCTTAATGTTTGCTGATTTTGATTGTTTTTGTTAACTGCACGTCTCAGAAAGCTTTAAAAGTAGACAAGCTACTTATTCTACTGTATTTCTGCCTTTTAAATCTTTTTCAGTTGTGCACTTGCCTTGGTTTATTTTAAAAGTTTAAATTGCTAATTTTGTAAAGTTTTAAATTGCATTTACTGTTTAGGGCTATACACTCAAGTGCATTAACCTTTTCTGTGCTTATTTACTATATTATTGAATTTTAGCCTGTTTTAACAAAAAAAAAAACAACCCCCCCCCACAAAAAAAAAAAAAACAAAATACTATCTTGTTTGCTCATATTCCACCTTTCCTAACTAGTATAGTCCAGATCCCAGGCTTTTGGTTTCAGGACTTCAGTTTCTGTATTCAGAGTTAGCCAGACCTTGCTGTGGTGGTGGGAAGTCCTACTGCTTACTAGTGGGAGTAATGAGCATTGTACTGCCTATCTAACGCTAGAGGAGTGGTTTCCAGCTCTGGAATTGTAATTTTATTGGCCATTTGGGGTTGATTTCTATCCCTTTCAACTTTCTGGCTTAAAAATGCATGTTTGCACACATTTGAGCTTGTTTTAGATCAACAGATCCTGTTTGGGCATCCTGTAGACTACTACAACACCAGAAATTAGAAAGAGAGACTTTTTGTGCTAACTGCAAGTACTTTTGGCTTAAACTGCTTGATTTTTGCTGATTTTGATTGTTTTTGTTAACTGCACTTCTCAGAAAGCTTTGAAAGAAGGCTAGTTACTTTTTCTATTATATTTCTGCCTTTTAAATCATTTTTCAATTGTGCACTTGCCTTTCTTTATTTTAAAAGTTTAAATTGCTAATTTTGTAAAGTTTTAAATTGCATTTACTGTTTAGGGCTACACGCCCAAGTGAGTTAGCCTTTTCTGTGCTTATTTACTATATTATTGCATTGTTTAGCCTATTATAACCAAAAAAAACTGCCCCCCCCCAAAAAAAATACTATCTTGTTTGCTTGCTTCCCACCTTTCCTAACTAGTATAGTCCAGATCCCAGGCTTTGTTGGTTACAGGACTTCAGTTTCTGTATTCAAAGCAATCCAGACCTTGCTGTGGTAGAGGGAAGACTTACTGCTCACTAGTGGGAGTAGTGAGCATTGTACTGCCTATCCAACATTAGAGGAGTGGTTTCCAGCTCTGGAATTGTAATTTTAATGGTCATTTGGGGCTGCTTTCTATCCCTTTCAACTTTCTGGCTTAAAAAAAC